>NW_004797491.1:1029547-1030594 GCF_000002075.1 Aplysia californica | reverse complement strand
AGCAAAGTGGCTCACGTGGAACGTGATTTGATGCCATAATATAGTAAAACTTGAGCAAACTTTGTTTTTCAATTGTCTATTTTCAATGTAAAGTTATGTATCAAGGTCACCCAGTGCGTTGTAAGTGCATCAGACGTCAAAGCTGCTTGGATTACACAGTGCACACTAGATTCCTACTATCTACTACTGTACAGTATAGTGACTTGGTCGAAAGACACTGTTACTGTTATTCTTTTTATTGAGATGTAGAGGCCTACAGATCCCTCGAATGTCTGTGGACGATTAAGTCCAGAGACTACAATAACAAATTATTAAGAGAGAGCGTAGGGAGAGCTTGTGTCATTAGAATTTTGCAAGTAACAACTTCGTGGGCCTCTTTTTTAAGTTTGTTAAGTAACAACTCACAGAATGCTGGCAAATTGTTGCGAAGAGTCGTCTGGCGCAAGAAGAAGGAATCTCCCCCAATTTAAAGGGAATTGGACACTATAAATTGGAATGTGTAAACAGAATAAGGAGTTTGATAAATCTGACAGTTTTACTATACGAAGAAGCTTTACAAATTAACCCTTTTCACGGCAACCTATTTATATCCTTTTGACCGACAACAGGGTGCAACACACCCGCACGTGTATTATACAGTGGGTTTCAAAAGAAACTTGATAATGTAATTACCTAATAATCGGTTTAAAGCCTTGCACTACCCACCCATACAGCATATCATTTTAAAGCTAAATACATGCTGCATCATCTGACACAATAATATTTCATCTATGCTAAGAGATGCTCGAGATAATAAAATGGTAACTCAAAATTGACCTTAAAAAATCAGGCTTGGCAAAATTGTGTGAAATCACAGAAACGTTGTCTTCGCGCGTGTATTGGGGACCATCAATATTGATAGAATGGACAGGCATTGCATATCCAAGAATGGATTTGTTTCTCTGCAATAAACAATATTTAATATCGATAGTTTCAATTTCCAACAAAACAGAAAACAAAGCAATCACAAATACCAGAAAAACTTGGACTGAACATTGAATGTGCTCA
>NW_004797491.1:1028224-1029447 GCF_000002075.1 Aplysia californica | reverse complement strand
CCAACATTGATATGATATAGTTTTCCAAGAATAGTCTCGTGAATAATATTGGCCCAATGAGAAAGTGATATGCCCTGAATGGAGACGTTTACTTGAATGAATGACACCATGAGGGAAATAAGGGTAAGACATGACATTCCAACACTTGCGCGATGTAGTCAACTAAAGTAAGCCATCCGATGATTCGCATGCGGACGATTTTGTTTATTCCGTCCCAGTCCACCCCCAAAAAAGGCAGTCTCATGGCCTCTGCTCTCACTGACAGATGATTAGTTCAAAATCTAGCTTACACAGCCATGTGCTAAAAGGTTTGTGCTCTACAAGAAGACCAATAGCTTCTAAACAAAAACAAAATCATACTAATGAGCACATGCAATGTTAAGTGTAAGTTCAGCATGGTATTTGTAAGTAATCTGCTTTCTAACTTGTTTGAAAATGTACTTCAGAAGATGTTGTTCATTGCAGAGACAATATTTTCTTTTGATTTGATATTCAATACATATCCATTCCACCAACGTTGATGAACCTCAATACACGCACGAATGCACTTTTACGTTTCTTTGATTTCGACCAATTTTGCCATGCCTGAATTTTTAAGGTCAATTTTAAGTGACCATATCTCGAGCATCTCTGAACATAAGTGAAATATTATTGTGTCAGATGATGCAGATTTTATTTAGCCTTAAATTGACATGCTGCATGAGTGGGTAGTGCAAGGCTTTAACACGATGATTGGGAGATTACATTTTCAAGTTTCTTCTGGACGCCACTGTACAGTAAAACATGTGCTCACCTTACATCTGGTGACTGGGTGTAAGAAATCCAACTCTTCTTTGTTAGTTGAGCTCTTATTTACTCAAAACACTGCATAACGCCGCTCAGCCTTTCCCCATGACACGTACTCCACCAAGCAAAAACATTGTGACCCCACCCAAAAAAAAAAAGAAAAGATCGTACTCCATTTACTCATCATGTTCTGTCACCAAAAAAAAAAGATGCTTTTCTCCTATGTTCATTGAGAAGACGATAGATACTGCCATATGTGGTTGATTCCACAAAGAAGGAAGCACTGTTTGGTCTAAATTCTGGGTCACTGTTACACTGTTGAAAGTAAACACAATGTCAAGCTCACGCTTGATCTATGCATCATGCTCAGGATAATTACGCTGTTCTGACGTTTGATTCTCTTCTTCTTCTTCTTCTTCTTCTTCTTCTTCTTCTTC
>NW_004797491.1:1002363-1027731 GCF_000002075.1 Aplysia californica | reverse complement strand
CTCCTTCTCCTTCTCCTTCTCCTTCTTCTCCCTCCTCTAGACCTTAGGGGAAGTCGACTGCTGGTTTTTCAACCTGCAGTACAATTGATTTTTACGTATGTGACCACTTTTCATACTTCGTAGGGCCCCTTGCTTTCAGGCAGTCACGTTTCGATTTCGATGGTACTCTTTATGTCTTTATACTGACTACAATATTGTCAGGCTTTGCAATGACTTAATTTTGAATTTTGCCTTGGTGGCGGCCGAAGCCTACTCTTATCGATTTTAGAACCACCAAGAGAACTTAAAGTGCGCAGCTTGCACATGGGACCTCCGAGATATTTTTCCCTTTCGAGAAAGCCAAATGTTCGGTCACTCCTACCCTAAGATCAGGGATGTGTGACTGAAAGTCAGTAGTAAGAAGGAACAAGGAGAAGCAGTACGTTCTGTCGTCTGCTTTCATTTCCACTTTCTCGCTCTAACCCGGCCCACCCCCGGCCAGTGGGCTCCTCTCTCCTTTGCTCCTGACTATTTCTACATGTCGAGAGAAAAGGAAAGGAGGTGAAAAGAGAACATTTTAGAGAAAAAAAATAATGTTTCCGTCTCTGTCAGGTTTCGAACCTGGAACCTATTGAATGTGAAGCGAAGGCGTACCTCTAGACCACGAGAGCCCCGTATATTTGTTTCTGATTGTTCTGTTTTTTACTGATCTTCCAGGGATCTTTTTTAAACCGATACACAATACACACATGTACATGATATTATATTTCTATTTTCTATGAAATGATCCCTAGTAGAAACTCATGTGCCGGTGTGTTTTTATTTGTTTGGTTGTTTTTTGTTTCCGTTTCTGTTTTCTTTTTTACTCTCTCCATTTCTACATTAAAATTGTCCGTCTGCATAGACGAAAAGAGCCATATATAAAATGATTAGGGGAAAATGTAAATAAGAAAATATAAATATGATAAGAAAGAACAGACTGAAATACTTAAGTTATACAAGGCTCCAGTGCCACACTGAAATGTTGTTGACTGGATAAAATGTTGGCTACATACTTGTGTGTGTGTGTGTGTGTGTGTGTGTGTGTGTGTGTGTGTGTGTGTGTGTTATATGTTTTAAACTAGCATATGCTGTCATTCACTGATTGTTATGTAACATGCCCCTGGAAAATGGATGGCACCCCTGGAAAATTGAGAAGCCGGTTTGACAGTCACCCTGTCAGCCAGTAACAATGACTTTCCAGCTGCTAGTGAGGGCAGCATGTGGTCCCTCATAACCCATAAGCCTGACCCACAACTCTTGACTCATACGCAGCGCAGATTGAAAGTGAGATGAGTGGTCAGTTTACCAAGTCTGTGACAAAGTAACAGTAGATGTCAACATAAACTTACTGCAGAAGCTAGAGGAATATCATTCAGTAGCGACAAGACTACATGTATGTGCCATCATTCGTATCTGTTCTTTGTGTCCATTATTATTCTTTCCCTTATTTGTCAGTCATATTCATCCGCTTTATTTCTGTTCTGTTTCTGTCCCAGTCACGCGTCGTCTGACGTATGTCTGCGTTGTGCTTGATCATTAAAGTCCTCGTCAAGTCACAAAGAGTGTTGGCGTTTGTTTAGAAGACATAGAAGACACATCATGACCTCCATCCCCTTGGCTGCGACGTGGAGTGGCCTGCATCTACGCCGACCGAGATGTTGACACGCCTCATTGACATCCACGCCACCACAGTCCATGCAGCACCAGCGAACGCACCAACTGCGGCTCCCAAGGCTGAGAAAACGCGACGCCCTGTTATGTCTGCGTCAGGAACGAGCGAGGCGTGGTCATACTTCACCCAACGGTGGGCCGACAACAAACAAGCGACTTGCCTCACAGGTGCAGACATCGTCTTCCAGCTTTTCGAGTGCTACTACGAGTTGCTTCGAAAAACAAGGTCTGATTGATGATGAGATCGGACTCGACATCTTAGGCGAGTCAACGCAGGACATGTCCCTTGAGGATGCGCTCTGCTACGTGGAGGCGAAGGAGAGTGGCAAGAGGTCAGCCAGTCGCCTTGTTAAAGGCGGCTCCTTCACCACGGCAGCGACCACAAGCTCCTACAAGCGCAGTGAGAAACTCGGCACACAGGGGCAACTTGGGCCACAACAAGGGCCAAGTGTCCCCCTGCAATTACTGCGGCAAACTGGACCATGGGAATGGTAGACAGGAACGTATGAAGAAGTGTCCGGCATTTGGTAAAAGATGCATCAAGTGTGGCCTGTCCAATCTTTTCGCCAACCTCTGCCGACAATCGTCACGGAACCGCAACCCCACCAAATCCCTGGATGACTCTGCTGCCGCCTTTGACAGTCTATGTGGTGCAGATTCGGCCACACCGGTGTCTAATGCGCACTTTGTATCCCCAGACCATCTCGTGTACAATGAGTTCTGCAGGGCATGGGAAAAGCGAGCATCCGACCCTCAGCCTTTTGTGGACGTCACCATCCAGGCAGTGCCTTCCGACGCCCAATCTCTCGGCTTCCCGCCACCTCTGAGAGGCAGCACCTCTCCCGTCAAGTACCAAACTATGGCAGACACCGGATGCCAGTCGTGCCTGGCGGGCGTAGCTCTCTTGACTAAGATGAGCCTCACTCGCTGTCACCTCCTCCCTGTCAACATGAAGATGACAGCCGCGAATCGTGGGGCCATTGACATCATCGGAGCCCTTCCTCTTCGTATTTCTGGTACGTCTCCGTCCAACACCAAGCTGGTGACCCACCAGATGGTGTACTTCACCACATCCACTGGTCGGGTGTTCCTAAGCAAACAAGCCTGTGTGGCTTTGGAATGATCCCTCCTAGCTTTCCGACCATTGGGGCCACTAGTGTAGCCATCAATTCGAAGAACAGGCCGGCTTGCGGGTGCTCACACCGCCAATCACCTCCGCCACCACCAACCACCTCCGCCTCCACGAACCTCCCTCCCGCTTCCTGCCACAGAAGAGAACATAGAGGGCTTGGAGCAGTGGCTCCTAGATCACTACAGGTCCAGTGCATTCAACGTGTGCGAACATCTAGCACTACCGATGATGTCTGGCCCACCCATCCACCTCATGGCGGACCCTGACGCCCGTCCCGTGACCCACCACACCCCCATCCCATTCCCTGACCATTGGCAGGACAAGGTTAAAGCCGGCCTAGATCAAGATGTGTGACTCGGGGTAATCGAGCCTGTCCCCGTCGGCACCCCAGTCACCTGGTGCCACAAGATGGTGATCTGTCCGAAGAATTCGGGTAAACCAACCGGGTGACCTCCAACCGCTTAACCGACATGCAACGCGGGAGACACGCCACACTCAGTCTCCCTTCCACCAGGCCCGCAAAGTGCAACCCCACACAAGGAAATCTATTTTTGAGGCGTGGAATGGCTACCATAGCATCGCTCTTGCTGAAGAGGATAGACATTTGATGACGTTTGTCACCCCATTGGGTCGCTGCCACTATCTCGTGACCCCTCAAGGCTATATATCGTCCGGGGATGGATACAGCCGTCGCTTCGATGAGAAAACGTTGCCGACTTCCCCAACAAAACCAAATGCATTGACGACACCCTTATATGGTCAAGTTCCGTTGAGGAAGCCTTTTTCCAGGCCGTCAAGTGGTTTGACTTATGTGGTACCAATGGCATCACACTCAACCCATCTAAATTCCAATTCGCCAAAACTGCGGTCGAGTTATCAGGTTTCGAAATAACTCCCTTCACCGTGCGCCCATGTGCCCGCTACCTGGAGGCCATTTGACTTTTCCCCACACCTCGGAACATCACCGACATCATGAGCTGGTTCGGTCTCATCAATCAGGTATCCTATGCCTTCTCTTCCGCTGAACGCATGCTCCCATTCCGGGAAGCCCTGAAGCCGGGAAAACGCTTCGAATGGACAGAGGAGCTGGACGGTCTGTTTGAATGATCAAAGGCGGCCATCATCAATGAAATCCATCAAGGGGTTGAAATATTTGACAAGAAGAAACCAACTTGCATAGCCACCGACTGGAGCAAGGATGGCATAGGCTTCTGGCTGTTTCAGAAACAATGCACATGTCCTTCGGAAAAACCATTTTGCTGCAAACTGGGTGGAAGATTGCCCTGGTCAGGAGCTGATTCACACCAGGAGCCGAGTCCCGCTATGCACCCACAGAAGCTGAAGCCCTGGCTGTGGTTGATGCATTAGACAAAGCACGCAATTTCACCTTGGGTTGTTCCGACCTGATCGTGGCAGTGGACCACAAACCTCTTGTGAACAGGAATATCATTCAGTAGCGACAAGACTACATGTATGTGCCATCATTCGTATCTGTTCTTTGTGTCCATTATTATTCTTTCCCTTATTTGTCAGTCATATTCATCCGCTTTATTTCTGTTCTGTTTCTGTTCCAGTCACGCGTCGTCTGACGTATTTCTTCATTGTGCTTGATCATTAAACTCCTCATCAAGTCACAAAGAGTTTTGGCATTTATTTAGAAGTGTCGCTCGTTCTCACAGTGGTGACGACCCAAGTTTTACCATGGCACTCGGTCTTCCTCGTCTTACACGTTTCTTTTTTATTTTACCCTTGCATAAAATCAGGCGGAAAAACAACAACAACAAAAACCCTAAAACCGCCCCGCCCCGCCCCCTCAACAACAAAAAGCAACAATCTTTCTAGAGGAAGCAAAAACCCATTTTAATTAGCCTTGCGGCAGTCTTAACCTTGAGCACTACTACCTTCGGTTGGGACCTCAGAAGGGAATACACAAATGTAGTTGTTTTTTTTTCTTTCGTTTTTATCAGTCCATGCCCGTGATGGTCACCTGTCTTATACAGCTACTTTTTTCTTTGACGATGGGTGGCCGTCTTACTCAGGTTCGACTGTGCTTGCATTACTTTTCAGTCTCAGTTAACGTTAAATTTTAATCTCTCCTTAAAATAACACGTTTTGGCGGCCACATTGAATTGCTTATGTTCATATGAATCGACTCATTGTTGAGATCACAAAAATGTATAGGCCTACTTTATGTAGGCTACTTTTAAAGTCACAATTGATTTTTAAACTTAATTTTTTCTTTAGAAATTACATATTTCGTTGGCCGTTTTGGTGGACGTCTTCCTTCATGTGATGATATAATGTTATCAGTCGGTTTCAATGTAAATATATCTTGACAAGACAAATCAGAAAATGTATAGTTTTATGTACAAGTACAAAGGAGCGCGCATGGTCTAGAGGTATGGTGTTCACCTCTCATTCAAATATCTCGACAGCGACGGAAACGTTTTCTCCTTTAAAATGTTCTCTTTTCCTCTTTGCTGTACATGTTCTATCATCTGCTTTCACACTCTTCCCCCCCCCCCCCCCCCCCCCTCTCTCTCTTTCTCTCTCTCTCTCTCTCTCTCTCTCTCTCTCTAACAATGTTCTGTCGTCTGCTATCGTCTCCACTTTTTGCCCCCACCCCCTTCCTTCCCTCACCCCCCCCCCCCCCACTCCTGACTCTTTCTCCTGCTTCACTTGGCTTCTTCTTACTGCTGTCTTTCAGCCATACCCCTATTCTTAGGGGAGATAAAATCGAACACTTAGCCTTCTGGGATAAGAGCGAAAATTTTAAGAGTTTTCGTTTGCAAGTTGTGCACGATAAAGGTCCCTTGGTGGTCCCAAAATCGATGAGAGTAGTCTTTGACTGTCACCCGTGCAAAATTCAAAATAATGGCTGCCTTAAGGCAAGGGGTACTTCTAAGTTGGAAAATTGGTCATACCGACACCAGTTGAGCTAAAAGTTGAAGAACAAGCAGAAGAACACCTTGCAGTCGACTACCCCTGTGATCTAGCAAGGGAAAGCAACGAAGACAGAGGAAGACATGATCTCCAGGCAATAGTTTTTTTGACAATTTTCACCCTCATACATTTAATCTTGGATTGCCTTGATGCTACCATAATTTGTGCCATTACATGTCTATTTATATTCCCTATTTTCATTCGCGAAACAAAAGTGAAAACTCAAATTACCATTGAGCTTAAACGAATGGTCTGATTTACAAGCATTCTGTTGTAATCATGAGATCAAACGGCGCCACAATCACTTTTTTAAATGTTAGATTTACCTTACTGATGAAATTTTGGTCTGGACACCCTACACTTAGAGTAGGGGAATCAGAAGAAATGGACAACAGTATTTCTTAAAAAATCAAGGTTTTGTGTGACATGACTTCTGAGTGAGTGCGATAATTGACTCATTTTGTCAAGTGGTGTTGCCGCACAATTATGAATGTTACTGCAATAAATAAATACTGAAAGTGTTTACTGTTGTCCGTTTTGTTGTTGTTTTTTTCTGTTACATTTAAAATAAATATATGTATAATTTGTATTTGTTATGACATGGGTGTTATTATTTAATTTTAATTTGGTCTGTCAATATATTTTCTTCATTCTTCTACTTCGCATGTCTATTATAACCAAACCTGTTTCATGAGTTTATTTCAAATTTTAATATGATAACGAGCACAGGTGACCAAGCTATTTGACTCATCAAATAAGATAAAGCTGATAAGTGATCATTATAAGCAAGCCGCTCATCTGTTTCTTTCTTACGTAGACAGTGAAGATAACAATTTTTCAGGGTCTGAATCTTTCCTGATGACAATAAAAGTCTTCCCAATCTATGTCAATCTAAAGCAGCAACAGTGAAGTGCTGTAGATCAGGGTTCGACCTATTGAGCGTTTCCATCTAGTTTAGTATAATGCCCTTCTGCTTATTTATTATATAAGGTCCTGCCAAATTGACTTTATTGTGACGATCTTATAATGGGCTACATTGTTTTATTCACTGCGAAAAGACACTTTCTGAGGTAAAAATATTCAAACTGTTGCTTATAACTCCTCATAGCAGTGATACAAAAAAGTTTCAAAAATTTATGTCATATATGACAGGAAATATCAGGAGAATGACATTACCTATTTACAAATGGCTTGATACTACACTACAATAGTCAGATTCATTTTGAAGTCCTTTTTGTCTGATTTTCTCTGGATCAGATGAAGACAGAAGGAAAAAAATAGCGCTAACGTAATATTCTCTTTTTTTTTCTTGTGTTCATCTGTTCTCATAATAAGTATCTAGTACTACTTGCCTGTGCTAGAAATGTATCCTAATATTTCAAATTGTATTCAATCTGAACATTTTGTAGGTAGTACATGCTTGTAGCTCTCGAAAAGTATCTCTTTATTCATGATGAAAATGCATTTTTTTAAAATAGTTTTTTTTTTTTGTTGGTAAGTGTTTTATGGTGGTGATAACTGCATAAGGTCACATGAGTGCGTGGGACACATTAAACATTCTCAGTCGGTAGGAAATTTTGAATTTGCCCGGGTGGCGGCCGAAGCCTACTCTTATCGATTTTGGACCTCCCAAGGGATTTTTAACATGCGCAACTTGCTCATGGGACGTCCGAGATTTTTCGCCCTTGTCCGAGAAGGCTAGGTGTAGATCTTTCCTACCAGAAGATCAGGGGTGTGGCTGAAAGACAGCAGTAAGAGGGCGCCAGGGAAAATCAATAGAAGGGCTGCAGAAAGAGTCAGGGGCCCAGAGGAGGGGGCGAAGGAGGTGGGGGGGGGGGGGCAGAGTGGAGACGAAAGCAGACGACAGAACATATCGCTAGAGAACAGGGAAGGAGGTGAAAGGAGACAATTTACAGAAGGAACATTTCCGTCGCTATACGGGCTCAAACCCGGGACCTATTAAATGAGAGGCGAACTCTTTAACCTCTTGGCCACGAGAGCCCCCTGAAAATGCATTGTAAATTTATTATCAAGTAAACTTTTAGTGGAAGAACAGTGAATAGGCCTATAACTTGTTAAATCGTTCTTTTCCCTTCCTGATGCGATATGATTATATATGGGCCAAATTGTTTTATTGGCTCCCCTTTTCTGTCAATATCAGCATCATCATAAATAGACACATCATTGCCATTGTATTGTGTGAATATAATATGACTTGCTCCTAATTTGGCCCTATTATTAATATTTTTCCAAAATGTTAGATTTATTCAAAAGTTTAAAAAAGTCGTTTCTTTAAAATTCCTGCTCCTGACTGACGCCATCAACTTGACTTAGGATTGCTATTTTTTATGTGTGCTGTATCTCGTCTGCCGGTTCTGTCAGGCAAGTTGATACTGATAACACAGCATCTGTAACTCTGGTCCCCATCATTTTCTTTTTGTCAGATCGTAGTACAACCATCGGCACTATGATTGACAGTTACCTGAAGCAATCGGTGGAGCTAGACGACCACACGATCCATCTGCTCTTTTCTGCCAATAGATGGGAAGTTTTGTAAGTCTTGTGCCTTTTTTATTTTGGTGTGTATGATGATGCATTTAATAATGATAATAAAATAATGGATTGCATTTATATAGCGCGTATCCACTTATGCAATGCTCTATGCGCTTAACATGATACATATTATGGATTTGCAAATCAATTTTATAGGTAGGCTACATAGTGTTACATACTCGTGCACACACATTTACACGCACGCACGCACCACACACACACACACACACACACACACACACACACACACACACATACACACTTACGTATATACGCACATGCAAACTCACAACGATCTACAGCTTGGATGGATTCTGTCTAATCGAAATATGGTGAAAATAGAAATGCTTTTAGTTTCTTCTTAAAAATTTCTAGATTTTCTGCTTCTGTGATAGTTTTTGGAAGCCTATTCCAAACAAATGGGGCAAAATATGAAAAAGAGCGTTGGCCATATGATTTGTAATTTATTTTAGGCTTAACAAGGGTTGTTTTGTCACTTGATGATCTGAGCGTTCTAGGAGGCACATAGGGTGTTAAAAACTGTTTTAGATAATCCGGTGATAAATCATTTTAGCATTTGTAGCAAGTTAAACAGATTTTATATATATGATACGCTCTTTCTCCCGGAGCCAGTGCAATTCTTTTAAAATAGGAGTCACATGATCATGCTTTAGTTTCTTAGTAATTATTTTGGCAGCAATATTTTGTACTCTTTGTAGTTGTTGTAACTGTTCATCAGGTACACCAGCCAGTAAGGAACTGCAATTTATTAATCCTTGACAATATAAGTGATGTTTTGGTGACACCAACAGATATATATTTTCTAATGCTCCCTATTTTCTTCAGTTGGAGATATAGATTTTTACAAAGATTGGATACATGGTATTTCATTGACATATCTTGATCTAGCACCACACCTAAATTTGTTATTTTAGTTTGGGCTGATAATTCTCTGTTTCAGCATTTTTTAGCTTCTATTCTTTAAATTCAACTGTTCAATTTCGTGTTCGCACAACATGCACACACCACACACACACACACACACACGCACACGCACATACCTACGCACACGTACGTACACACACACTCTCACACACACACACACACACACACACACACAGGGGGCTCTCGTGGCCCAGAGGTTAAGGTGTTCGCCTCTCATTCAAAGGACCCGGGTTTGAGTCCGGGTAGTGACGGAAACATTTTCTTCTCTAAAATTGTCTCCTTTCACCAAAGATTCTCCACTACCAAGATATTAAACTTGCTCTTTGGGCTTTTGTCCGCCCTATGGCAGGGCCCGCTTTGCTGTATAGCGTGTGATTGGCTACGTCACTAGGCGATGCGAGGTTGTTGTTGTTGTGTGTGTGTGTGTGTGTGTGTGTGTGTGTGTGTATACTGAACGCCAATAAAGACGCAACGTTTTCAAAAAGTTGTTTAAAAAAGCCAAATATGCTCTTATCGTCACGATTTTTGGAGACACGTATGAGCAGTTGTTAGTGCTCACAGCCATGCACAATTTTTGCTATTTCCATGGGCACTTTTCATCACAATACAGTAAACTGCATTAGCAAAATGTGTTCATTAGTTGCTATTTTATAAAAGAGTTCAAAATTATTTGCCTGGAAAATAACCCGTAGCTCTTTCCGAACAAAAGTCCTATCTTTTTTTTTTTCGATTAATTAAAAAAATTTATTTCATTGCAAGTCTCCTCAGCTTTGCGAAGCTGATCGCAACTTTTGCTTCCGCCTTGTCCATGGCGGAAAATCTTTCTGAGAAGCAGCAATGCGGCTAAAATGCAGTGCTTGTATTGTTCTCGACTTATACAAAGATTTTAGCACTCTTGAAATGTCCGAGATGGGCAAAGGATAGGACAGTCTCGAGTGGCCAGCCCTGTTCAAGAGAGGCAGATTTTGCTGTCGCATCTGCCAAATCGTTTCGTTTCTCAAAAGTAACGGCTCAAGGCATGCTTAATAGAGTGCGTGAAAATGTTACTCTCATCCGTCTGAAGCGCGGAGCAGTACGTACAGGACTTCGATCAAGAACGCCTTATTTAGGGCTGCAATTACCGGTAACGAAGCCACGACTACAGCGACGTCTTCACGGTGCGAAACAGCACATGGAAAAAATCAAATCTCTCAGTCATCCAACACGACACTCCTGCCCTTACACTGCCCATTTAACAATGAGAGGTGAGCAGAGTAAGTCTGATTCCTTGTAAGGACTTCTCTGTTGACATCCTCCCCTTGGCGCTCATATGACCTTATGCAGTTGCAAGCGCCGTAAAACCTCTACTAAAACTTAAACTAAAACTAGCAGTTGCGAGCGCCGTAAAAACCTTACTAAAAGTAAAACTTAATCTAGCGGCGAGCAAGTTTCTGATCGTCTGTTTATCCTCCAATTTGTCGACTGGACTTTGTTGTGTGTTATTTTCGTTCCATATATTTATGTAATAATAATATATATTATTGTTGATGGCGCAAGTGAACTCCCTTTTTTGCGCTGGTGTAGGGCTTGATTTGTAGTAGATTTACATTTTTTTTTCAGGTAGTAATTTTTTTCCGGAAATATTGCTTTACATCCTGAACAAACAAAACCAGTTTCTGGAAGATCATAACCTGAATGTCATGGACTGGTCAGTTTATGCACCCGACATGTCTCCAACTGCGCATATAAAGGATGAACTGAACTGCAAAGTGTGTGCCGTTTTGCGAATCTGCAGCTATTCTACTATTGGGAGATCGCACTACTGCGAAAGTGGGAGGGAATTTCTCAACAAAACATTGACAATGTTATAAAATCTATCTGAAGAAATGTTTTGGTCTGTATACATGTTAAAGATGGCCATACAATTTACTAAGGGTTAGAGATCTTTATTGAGGTTCAGTATGTGTTTATCTGCAAATTTGTACTATGGGGGTACTCCGAGAGAAGGAAGACAATGTATCAAAATCAGATTAAGTGTGTGATCAAATTGATTCATATATTTGTTGAATATTTAATTCACTTTAAAGAAAAACACTTCTTTTAATCTATTCTTTTAACTCACACGTGTTCAGACTCTGCGAACGATGTGTTGCGTTTTTAATGGCGTTCAGTATAATATATATATATATATATATCCAATGAGCAATTCTTCTGAAAACTTGAACTTGCCCATACTCTTTACCACAGACACCATAAAAAGCTGTATTTATTTCTAATCATAGTTAAGATGAGCTGTGCCGGTGGTGAAAAGGTTGCCGAACCTGGACTAGGCAGAAAATATCCAATGAAACGATATGCTGAAACAGTGTGGAGCTTTTTTGTTAAAAATTCAGCATTTTTTAAATATGAAAACGTAAAATTCACCTGAGACAGTTTTCATCCTAAGATTTCTCTAAGAATTGTCAGCATCTCATTTTCGTATTTAGGGTTCAATACTGATCTTAAGTAGAACTTTCAGGGTAACCGACAAATATAATATAACGGCCCATTTCTTCAAACAAAGGACATAAAATTCGGTCTTAAATTAAACGCTACACGTCTCGTCCGTTAAATGGTCAAAAACAGTAACCGTATCTTCAGTTGAATTGATCTTTTAAAAGGTGTAATTTTTCACTGTAGAATTAGAAATACGATGACTTTAGTCATTTCATCAACCAAGAACAAAATTACTACAGCGATTACGAATTTTTGGCGGTAAATAGTTGCGTCTGTGAATTGATGTCACGGAAATTGGACAAAGTGTTTGATTTCGTCATTGTATTAATTTAGACTTGGTCTTTGTGTTTTATCCTTATAGAATGAGTAGCTACTTTAAGAATTTTATTTTAAGGCTTTCATTCGTTGATGCCACATATTTCTAGCTTTGGGGTTGGCAGTTGAGGCAATTGAAGTTGACAACTTGTTATCGTTATCTGAAACATGACAAATACAAGGATAAGGCTGCTTGGCTCGGTGTTTCGAATATAATTTTGAAGATCGAGCTTCATTGATTAAACTTTGCTGATAGACTCTGTCAAGGAAATAAAAAGTATATTTTGGGTATTATCACACTGTAGGCTTGGTGGTGCAAAATGGGGCGTAAACACCAGGAACAAGACAAAGAGGGCGATGAAAGCGATGCGACGTTGTATGGGATTTTCCATGTAAATTTTAGTTTCAGTTTATAATGAACAACAACAAAAAAGATTGGCGCCGTTTCTACTGATTGACGAGATAACTACAAAGAGGAAAGAAAGAAAGGACTAGGCGAACCCGATTAATTAAATGCGTCTTTAGTTTGGGGAAATTCACCACTTGAAGAGAAATTTACCAGATGACGAAAGCAGATGGACAAATTCAGTTTGAATGAGTCGTGATTCCTTTTTCTATCCGCATGAAATGTTCATGGTTAGACTCACCTGAAGGACTACTAACTTCAGACATCCTATCTCGACGATTGAGAAAGAAAGAATGAAAGACAGAGGTAATGTTATGGAGAACCTATGGACAAGTAGATCTTGGTCAAAAAGTTAATTGAAAGAAAAGAGGCCAATTCTATAATGTCTTTCTTTGAATAAAGTGAATGCATTGTGTGCTTTGCTTTTATTTTTCATTGTGGTTTTGACAAACAGTTTTAACTAACTCTCCTCGTTGTCCTTTCTTGTTATCACCACTGAAATTATGTAGATCTACAATAGTCAAGCATGCTGCCAGTAATGTGCTCGTGTGCACGCATGTATGTACATTTGAAACGATGAAAGCGATTGTACATCGGCCGAAATTTCTCCTGGCATCTCCTCGCTTCGGGCCGTTCTTGGTATGGCTGGTAACGTCCGTCTTTCCCGTTGGTTTTATTTTGATTGCCCCCGCCCGTGCTGCTTCGCTTTGTCCACAGTGTAGCTTTGCCTTTGGTTTTCATCAAAAGTTTATTTTGGCTTTAACAAGAGGAAAGTAAGTTTATACATTGGTCTTATGGTTACATGGACTAAATCATTTTGACCAAAGTTTTGGTAACAAGTGTTGCCCCAATAATATTTAGGGCTTTGTAGCTGATTTTATCGTCTTGGACTTAGATTTATAGACAAGCAAGACCACATCAGTGATGAATGACATCGTTTTAAGTTTATATTCACTTTATTCATATCTATGCATTCCAAACCAACATTTTTTGACTACTCTTTCTGTTGCTAATTACTTTAATAAAAGAATACAAAACAGTAATCCACCATTATCTTATTTTCGACGAAGTATAGCACGGGTTAATCTCTTAATTCAGTGACAAAACTGATAGGTACAATTTGCTCATCTACCCCTCCTGCTCCCACATTCTCTTTCCAACTTTACCATACTATAGGTGCGTGCTCTGCGCTAGAGATCTCTGAATGGATTGCTTTTAAGTACCGATATTCTGAAAAGAAATACACAGAGTTTATTACAATAAAGTTTAACACTGAGCCAACAAAGGAATACAACGACCGATTAAAGAAAACAAAGGGTAACATCGATGTGCTATCGTAAAGAGCTGAAGACGTTTGACTGGGAAAAGAAGGTGGCAAATCACAGGGCAAAGACCGACGAACAAATTGTTGGAAAAGCAAGAAAGAAAAACTTCACTTTGGCTACCACTACCACTAGCAAAGTTGCAACAGGTAGGTTTGTTGGGCAAGTGATACTAAAGAAAGAAATGGACAAGCTACACAAGAGAGGTAACAGCATCCTGGTCAAGTCAGAAGGAAAGGGCAGACAATGCTAAGGCTAGAGAAAGGTACCATTTAATAAAGGGAAAGGGTGAAGACGCAGAGAAGAAGAAAAAAGGGTCCATATATTCGAGGAAGTGTCAAACAGACTCCCACATCCTGCAAACAAGCTGTCCACAGAGTTGTGAAAGTCCTTCCAAAAGCCAAAGCATCTCGAAAGCAAACTTTGGAAAATGTACGTCAGAAAAATATTTCCAAACACAGCAGCAAAAGGACATATTGACATTCCTCATCCTTGCTAAATCCGAGTGCAGTTGGACTTTGAAAAGTATCTAGTAAACATTCCGTTCACTTGTTTCGTGCCCAATGGCAATGTTATGTGTTGTTGAAATCGTAAAGAGATGTTAGGGAAGTAGAGGTCCATACTGTAATGAATTTGCTTCAATCTTCCTGTTCGAGCTACAGAGTTATTCATCCAAAGTGTGCCAAATGGGATGCTACAAAACTAACAAAATCGTTGTGGTCTCAAATGATCGTCAACATGATCACCATGCCGTGGAAACATTTTTGAAAGTGAACATCATCAAAATGTCACAAGAAATCACAGAAAGATAGAGCAATGTTTGCTGCCATGAATGACGATGTATTTTGACAATGTTAGTAGCGATAATGAAGGAGATGTGAGTACCTTTTTTGACATTCTGCTACTGTTGCTTCAGTTTTTGCTGCTGCTGCTGCTGCTACTATTACTACTACTACTACTACTACTACTACTGCTACTGCTGCTGCTTTTACTATTGGGAAAATTATTTTAAGTTTAGTTTGAATTTCATGTTTCACTTTGTAAATGCCACTAGATTTTTGTCCCATAAATTTTAAGTCTCTATAATAATATTCTCAATGAGTCAATAAGTTGATATTTTTTCTTCTTCTTCTAAAAACATAACAGATAACATCAAAGAAGTATTTGTATACATGTTTTAGTTCTCAGTAGATGTGCATATTATTTTAAAGAAACAAGTTGTCCATTTTTTCTGCACACTTCTTTTTTTATCTTTTGTCCTGTTACGTTTAAGACTACTACATTCAGCTATTGTTGCTGCCAAAATACTCATCGATTTTGTTCATATTTATTGAATCGACAGCATTACATTTCCTGTTTTATAGCAATACTTTTTTAAAGTTCCACTTTTATTAGTATTTTTGTAAATAAAAGTAAAGTTTTCTTTTTGAAAAATAATTTTTGCCCAGTATCGTTAAGACATTATGATTGTTTGATAGGCGTTTTCTTTTTTAAGAAATGTTTTGAAATTTGTGTGAACAAACAATGAATATAAAGGACATTGTGTTTGCCCAATCAAATTTTCTTTCACTCTATTACATTTAATGTTTTGAGCGGCATTGTTGTGTCCTGTGTAACTTTTAAGACCATAGTGCTCTAGTCTAAACTTCACTTCCGTTTCCAAAGAAACCAAACAGGTTTTAGCTTCAGCCTTGTAGGGATCAAAACTAGACATGTCAAAGGTGTATTGAGTACATTTTCAAACAATTTTGTTGAATTAAAAAAATTGATGCCCGTGTTACGAAAAGTTCAAGTTTTCAGGAGATTGCCCATATATATATGTGTGTGTGTTGTGAGTGTTTGTGTGTGTGTCCGTGTGTGTCTGTGTGTGTGTGTGTCTGTGTGTGTGACCATGAGAATTGCTAAGATTGTTTTAAGATATGACAAATTAACAAAAGGAAAAAGGGGTGTCATGATATTCGATACTTATACTCGAATATAGTGAAGAAGTTCGAAACGAAAATAAACACTTTCCTTCCCTATGAGATCAATATGGCTGAATGTTTACTATCATCTTGTGCTCGTCTGACTTAGATCAAATATCAAGAATACATAACATCATAACATGGTGTCAGAAGGGAAAAGGTTTGCCCACTTAACAAGTGATAACAGGTAAAATCACTTAAGATTTTGTTATGTAATTCTTTATCTAGATGTAGAAAGTTTCGTAACATACGCGCACTAAGCCTATCTAGCACATGGCAAATCCCAGAAAAGGAAAGAGACGAAGTGGCCCCATTAATGGAAAAATGTAATAACTACTGCACTCCCAAAACAAACATCACCTTAGAAAGGTACAAGTTTAATACAGCAAGTCAAGCTGAGGGGGAAAGTGCGGAAGAATATGCCACAAAACTCAGGAAATTAAGTAAAAGTAAAAACTGCCATTATGGGAAGCTAGAAGGCGAGCTAGTAAGAGACAGACTTATTGTGGGACTGAGAGACAACTCCTTGACGGAACGGTTACTCAGAGAGAGTACACTTACACTGGATACAGCATTGCAAATGTGCAACATTGAAGAAATTTCCAAATCAGGAATGAAACTATTAGATAGCCAACATAGAATGTCAGTCCAGACTTTGCAGAAGAAAAAGTCCAGTCCGTCACCAAAAGTCTACAACCCATCAGCTAAAAACAAACCCAAGTACGGGTCCAGTTCTATGATTCAGCCAAATAAACTTAGCAGCAATTGTGGAGGTTCCCCACCCCCTTTTCTTCAATGCCCTGCTCGAAACCAAACATGCAATTATTGCAAGAAGTTACACCACGTCAAGAAAGTATGCAGGAAACTCAGACGCAACTAGACCCATGAAATCACTATGGGGGATGACTCAACAGAAGAAGAAGAACAGTATAGTTGTGCATTTGAGACAATAAAGCTGAACAAATCTGACAGTGAAGCTTTTGCAACTGTTAAAGTCAAGTTACCTGAGTGGAGTAAAGCAAATCTAAAGGCAAAGATAGATACTGGATCACAAGGAAATGCCTTGCCACTAAGACTGTACAGGAAGATGTTTCCATCAAAAGTTGACAAAGAAGGGACACCAACCGATTTGGCGCTATCTGAAGTCAAACTGACTGGATACGGTGGACACCAAAAAAGGAAATTCGGAACTTGCAGCATTGAATACAGTTACAAAGACAACGCAGAATGTGCAATCTTCTACGTCACAGAAGACAAGGGATCAGCAATTCTTGGATTACCGACACTGCAAGCTCTAGGCATGATCAGTCTAAACTACCGCATTGAAAAGAAATGCAAGTCAAGGACAGAACATACCAGGAACAAAGAAGACCTGATCAGCAAATACCCTGAGACCTTCAGAGGCATAGAAAAGTTTGAAGGCCGATACCACATACATACAAGCAAAGTGACCCACCCTCAAAGGAAAGTGCCAATTCAGATCAAAGCCAAAATAAAGGAAGAGCTCATAGAAATGAGAGAAAATAGGATCATAGAGAAAATTCAAGAAGGTCAACCTACTCAATGGGTCAACAGTCTGGTTTACAGAACAAAACAGAATGGAAGTTTACGTCTTTGTTTACACCCAAAAGACTTGAACAGGGCGATTCTCAGAGACCATTACACCACACCTACGCTAGAAGAAATTCTACCAAGCCTGTCAGGTACTGTCAGGTGCACAGTATTTTTCCATCCTGGATGCCAAGTGTGGTTATGTGGAGTTGGACGAAGAGTCAAGTTACCTCACAATATTCAACTCGCCAGAAGGAAGATTCCGATTTCTGAGAATGCCATTTGGATTAAGAATGAGTCAAGATATTTTTCAGAAGAAGATTGACCAAACTTTTGAAGGATGCCAAGGTGTCATAGGCCTTGCAGATGACATTGTTGTTTTTGGAAAAACGGAACAAGAACATGATCAAAACCTACACGAGATGATCAGAGGATGTGTCGAAACCGGACTGAAACTAAATCCAGAGAAATGCGCCATAAAGCAAAATCAAATCAAGTTCTACAGTGTAGCAGTCACTCAAGACGGAGTCAAACCCGACCCCTCAAAAGTAGCAGGCATACATGAAGGCTCCTGAGAATGAAAAAGAGCTACAATCTTTCTTAGGTCTGGCAACATACATGGAACATTTCATCCGGAAACTAAGCACATTGACCGCACCCCTGAGAGAACTGCTCACAAAGTCAAGCAAGTTTGAATGGTCCCCAAGCCATGAAGAAGCCTTTCAGAGGATAAATGCGATCACAGAAAAAGTCACGCTTGCATAATTTGACGCAAAGAAGGAAATCACTGTCCAGGTGGTTGCATCTATGAAAGCTTTTGGAGCAACATTAATGCAGGAAGGAAAACCAGTGGTGTTTGCAAGTAAAACCCTCACTGATCAAGAAACACGCTACACAAACATAGAACGAGAGTTGTTGGCCGTAGTCTATGGATGTGAAAGATTCCTCACATACCTATATGGACAAGAATTCACTCTGGTATCCGACCACAAACCTGTACAATCCATTCATCTCAAGCACTTAAAGGCTGCACCGCCAACATTGCAGAGGATGCTGTTGTTGGGACTACAGCCTTACACTTTCACCATCAAGTACATTCCAGGGAAAGATATGTGTATTGCAGATGCACTGTCAAGACAGTCTGTCTCAGATGAAGAGACAAAACCCTTGGAAACACAACGCATCAAAATCCATGAAATCCTGCCTCAGTTTAGTGATAACTACATCCACCGAATCACACAGAACACAAAAACAGACACAGAACTCAGTGCCTTGTAAGAGGCGATCTACAATGGGTGGCAAGGAAATATCAAAGATGTTCCACAACTATGCCATCCATATTGGAACTACAGAGATGAAATCTCAATTGAAGCTGGAGTGCTCATGAAGGGATACAGAATCATCATACCACGGAAGATGAAATCCGAAGTCCTGAACAAACTGCATGAACCTCATTTAGGGTTAGAGAAAACCAAACTGAGAGCAAGAGAAAGTGTGTTCTGGAAAGATATTAACGAAGACATTGTCAGGAAGTGTGAAACATGCCGCAAACACCAAAGCGGACAGCAAAAGGAACCACTGATACAAACAGAAATTCCGCCAAGACCATGGCATACGATAGGAACTGGCCTTTTCTATCTCAAAGGAAAAGAGTATCTCCTTATAAGTGACTACTATTCAAAATTCCAATTTGTGAGGAAAATCCCAAAGAATCAAAGCTCAAGTCACAAGATCATCACCCTCACCAAGCAGATTTTCACTGAGCAAGGACTACTTAAAGTGGTTAGATCCGACAATGGACCCCACTTCAGTGGAACCCCATACAGGAAGTTCTCATAAGAATACAACTTCAGACATGAAACAAGCTCACCTCACTACCCAAGAAGTAATGGATACATTGAAAGCCAGGTGAAATTGGTGAAACGGACTCTGGCGAAAGCTTTAAAATCAAACCAAGATCCATACAAGGCTATACTAGCTATGAGAACTACACCGATTGACAACAAGCTGCTCTCTCCGGCACGCTTTCTTTTTGAAGACTCATTGCCTAGGAAAATACAGAGGCAACAAAATGCAGAAGAGATACAATCATATCTGCAACACAGACAAGAAACACAAAAACTCTATCATGACAAGAGTGCGAAACAGTTGCCCCCACTTTCAAATAACCAACCAGTGATCATAAGAAATCCTATCAATAAGAAATGGGAACCAGCAACAGTAGAACCTCAAGGTACCGGTACTCCCCGTGCTGAAACACCCAGGTCAAACATCATCCGGACAACGGAAGGACATATCCTCAGACGCAACTGAGTCCATATGAGACCCAGTTTGAGTCCGAAGTCAGCAACACCATTCTGCAAGTCACCACACCAGACAGCTCTACATCTACATCTAGAGCAGACGCTGTCTGTACCCAACCCCAAATGATTCCCGTACAAGCCAATCAACACCACACAGACCCAGATAAACAACAAGAAGCTCTGCCACACTCCCCACCAGGCGAGGTCAACACACAATCACTTCCCCTAAGCGGCTCGACTTCTGAAACCTCAAAACTTCTTTTCGTCGAAACCCTCCTCGTCTTCATACATTTTTTTTTCTCAAAAGGAGGAAGAGTAACGAAAGGAATAGCCTAATGTCATTGAGATTTTGTACATACACCAATGGTTAGGAAATGTAGATTGCAAACACCCACACAACACGTGATATTACACCATGCAATCATCAAGGAAGGAATACAATATGGAAGAGGTTTCACAAATAAACAACACACTAGGAAGTGCATGGCCATTCCTCTTAATCTTATTTCAGGTTATTAACTCAAATCACTGTTGCAAGTTCAAGCTCAGTGCCCATGATGAACACTTGCCAAGCATAGAAATAATGAACAATGTTGTTGTTATAGTTAAGTTTATTTTTAAACAACGATAGTGAAAGACCCAAAACAAGCTTGAAAAACATTCCAACTCTTGTGAAATTAAGTATCGTTGTGATATACATGTAGTAAAGCTGATGATGATAATGATACATGTAAATAAATAATGCTACCGGTACTCTATAACATTAGAAGTAGAAGTGCATACATGGAGGAAATAATCATTTTTATTATAAATTGATGAAGAAACCTTGGGCACTTCAAATGTCATCGAGTCACATCAAGCTTATGTCCATGTGAGCCTATAATCCTGTTTGCTAGATTTGAAATTACAGTCAAATCTGCCCTGACGGTCACCTCTATAAGACGGCCACCTGTACACACGGCCACCTGTACACACGGCCACTTTCCATTTCCCCCTTGCGTTTTTTCTATATATAAAATTTAACTGTGTAAAACGGGCACCTGTCCAACGCGGCCGCGGCCACCATATTTTAAGTTGTATTTTAACACAACCCCTTTCACACTAATCAATAAAACTGTCTTAGACGGACACCTTAGTGACTCCATTACGTTTTGTCATAAATTGTGCATTGGCCCCTGGCGTTGTGGGCAAGCAGTCATAATTCAATCACCTGTCGTTGTTGTTAGGTAGTCCCTCCAACCGATCATGTTGCGTAGGCCCCTCCCACTGTTGACCAATAGCTACCAATTTTCATCTGCTGGTGAGGCAAGCGTGTGGTCCCTCATAACCCATTAGCCCCGCCCAGAACCCATACGCAAATCATAAGTGAGATGAGTGCTCAGTTTACCCACCAGTCTGTAACAAAGTAACAAAGGACGTCAACATGAACTTGGGACAGAAGTGTCGCTCGTTCTCCGAGTGGTGGCGACCCATGTGTTTGTTTTAACATGGCACTCGGTCTTCCTCGCCTGATACATTTCGTTTTATTGTCACCCTTGTGCAAAATTAGCAACAAAATAAAAATTACAAACAAAATACAAACCACCACCACCTCCAACAACAACAACAACAACAATGCGGCTACTTTCGATTGGGACCTCAGATGGGAATGGTTTGTTTTCTTCATCTTGATCAGTCGTGCCTAAAGGTGACAATCCATATGTGCGGTACGGCAGCGGCAGCGGGATGATATGTACGGTACCGCAAGTCACATTAAATCCATATGTGCGGCAGCGGAATGAAATGTGCGCCTCTTTCTATGAATCTTCTTCATAGTAGAGCCTACACATCTCTGCATTTAATTCTTATTGACTTATCATCTTATTATTCTTATTATTATTGTCATTCTTATTGACCTAATTATCATCCATATTTTCTATGTTCTTGCATTGATTCCATTTATTTAACTGCTTTATTATCTCTATGTAGAGGTATTTAATTGTTATTTCAATCAATTTGATTAAATAAATACATTTTACTAAGGTTACCAATTGTCGGGTAAATTCGCCACTGCCGACGGGTAACTTCGCCAGTATTGTAAAGTTGCAATTATCTTGATCTTTTGTCACTAGCATAACGAACAGGTCCATCCATTCCTTTGCCATTCAGGACAGCCCAGAAGGCACCATTTGGGCATATCAAGAAAATGGGTTGATGAACGACGACACAGGGGTGCAATGGTTTCAGCAAGTTTTCCGTGCCAAATGAATTAACAACATCACACAGAGATTCTTCACAGTCAACCCTATTCCGCCACATTCATATTATTTTTGTCTGCGGCAGCGGCAGAATCGCTCCTGGGTGCGATTTTTATGGTCCCGCTGCCGTACCGCTGCCGTACCACTGCCGTCCCGCACTTATGGATTCAGACATTGATATTTCTGTTGGAGCGATTTTTATCGTCCCGCTGCCGTGCCGCTGCCGTCCCGCACATATGGATTGTCACCTTAAGACGCCACCTGTCTTATACGACCACTTTTTTCCTTGACAATGGGTGGCCGTCTTACACAGGTTTGACTGTATTATAATAATTGATGAGAAAGTCAACCAATAGTGGTAATAACATAAATTGTTGCTAAGAGAATATATTCTTTTGTTATTCACTTGTCACAGGCACAGTACCTAATACTTTCAAACAAGATATTGTAAAACCTTTGGAAAAAACCCGGGCTTGATGAAAATGAATTAAAAGACAATCGACCAATTTCGAATTTGCAACATGTCTCAAAAATTTTAGAGAAGATTGTTTTAAGTCAAGTTTTGGCTCACATGAGAAAAAATGGTCTTGAGGAAATTTACCAATCTGCCTATAATATACATCATAATACCGAAACTGCGCTTTTAAAAGTAACGTCTGATTTATTGGATTCCGTTGATAGCAAAAACATCTGTCTTTTACCTCTTTTCAATCCGTCTGTAGCTTTTGACAATTGACCATGCTATTCTACTCACAAGACTTGAGCGCTCATTTCGCTTATCGGGTAGGCCTACTGTGCTTTCATGGTTTAAGTCTTAATTACTATAGAGATTTCAGTCAGTGCAAATTAAAAATAGCTTTTCAAAGCAGGCCAGGCTCGATTATAGAGTTCCTCAGGGGTCCATTCTTGGACCAGTGCTTTTTACACTATATACGCAGCCCTTAGCAAGCATTTTACAAAATCATGGATTGAATTATCATTTTTATGCAGGGTTGGTGATTTTTTTGATTTTTTAAATAAAAATTTTAAAAATCGATTTTTTAAAATTAAATCAAGATTTTTTAAATTTAAATCGGATTTTTTTTATTTTAAAAAAAATGTCGACACAGTTTGGGATTTTTGGTTGCTAAAAGTATGTTCTTTTAGTGCAAAATGCATTGTCTTTATTTTAACTTATGATTAATTTAAGCAACCGAAAAAGAAAGCCTTAATCTGCTAATATATCTAAATATATATATATATATATATATATATATAGAGAGAGAGAGAGAGAGAGAGAGAGAGAGAGAGCAGTGAATTTTATGGCTACAGACAAAAAATGAAGAAAATGTCAGTCTAAAAGGAAGGGGTGGGATGTAATTATGCATAGAGATAAACTTGCATTTTATTACAGTGTGTGTGTGTGTGCGCGCGCGCGTGCTTGTGTTTGTCTAAAAAGAACATGTTTATTTCAATAATGCTAAAAAAAGTAAATTGAATACTGTATTATTTTACAGTGACAGGGGGAAAGCAGACTTTTAAGCATGATTATATTAGTCTACTAAACCTTATATTTGTTTTATAAAACCAAGGAAAGGAATTCTGAATGTTTAAAGATGCAAAAACAGAATACATTTTTAAAAAGTGATTTAAATCACTGAGTTTTATTTTTAAAATCAAGTTGATTTAAATTTTAAAAAATCAACTGATTTAAAACGACCTGATTTAAATCAACCCAACCCTGATTTCAATTATGAAAAAAAGTCAATTGAATACTGTATTATTTTACAGTGACAGGGGGGAAAGCAGACGTTTAAGTATGATTATATTAGTCTACTAAACCTTATCTGTTTAATAAAACCAAGGAAAGGAATTCTGAATGTTCAAATATGTAAAAACTGAATGCATTTAAAAAAAAAGTGATTTAAATCACTGATTTTAAAAATCAAGTTGATTAAAATATTAAAAAAATCAACTGATTTAAATCAACCCAGCTCTGATTTCAATTATGGAAAAAAAGTAAATTGAATACTGTATTATTTTACAGTGAAAGGAGGGAAAGCAGACTTTTAAGCATGAATATATTCGTCTACTAAACCGTATATCTGTTTTATGAAACCAAGGGAAGGAATTCTGAATGTTGAAATATGTAAAAACTGAATAAAAATTTAAAAGTGATTTAAATCACTGATCAAGTTGATTTAAATTTAAAAAATCAACCTGATTTAAATCAACCCCACCCTGTTTTTATGCCGATGATTCCCAAATGTATGTTAATGGCACCATTCAAGATCTGCCAAACATGATTTCTAAATTCTATCACTAAACAATGTTTTTATGAAATTTAAAAGTGGATGACAGTAAACAAATTGAAACTAACCGAAGAAAAGACAGACATTCTTATAAATAATCCACGATTAAATAAAGATCTGGAAAGTGTCAACTTTGATTTATATGGGCATATGACATAAGAACTTGTCAAGAGTCTCGGTGTATATTATATTGACCACCACTTATCAAATGGCTCGTTTGTAGGATCTCTGTCCAAATCCTTTTATTTTCAGCTGAGAAGAATAGGCCTAGTTCGAAAGTACTTAAACGAAAAGACCACAAAAACACTGGTAACATTTCTTATCCTATCTAGATTAGGCTATTGTATTTCAATCCTAGCAGGTCTGAACAACAAATATTTGAATCGTTTACAAGTAATTCAAAACAATGCCGCTAGACTGATACCAAGATCTAAAAAAACCAGACCATGTCACTCCACTATTAAAACAACTGCATTGGCTCCCTGTAAAAGAAAGAATGATATTTAAAGTCTGCATCATGTGTTTCAAATGTGTAAATATAAAACTGCTCCTTTTGATCTACAAGAACTTATCAGTATAAACCTGGGAAAAATCTTAAGATCATCAAACGATAACACCTTACTTGTCACATTTGTTAAATCATACAAATGATATGGAGAGAGATCTTTCTCATATATCTTGGTCCATTTATGTGGAACATATTACCCTTGGAACTAAGACAAATAAAAACACTTGATAGCTTCAAAAGACCTTAAGCATTTTCTGTTCCTACAGGCCTATCCTTCATAAGCTTTTTACATTGTCATGGAACTCTGCGATGGAAACTTTCTGGGCCATTCATGCTCCAGTCAGCTGTGGTTTCAAAATCTCCATGTCTGGTTGAGTCATGTTAAGTCACTTGAGGAGGATATGGACTCTTATTGGTGAAATGAGCAGATTTGATGTGCGCATAAAAGTCTGGAAGTTCTGGAACTGTCTTCACCATGACACCCCTTACTTGCAATTTCTGCAGCTGTTCTCCCTCATTCTCAGAGGTGGGGTGCTGGAACAGCGACAGACTTATACCATGGAAAGATGTTACTGTATTGATGTTGTAGCAGATGGATTGTGGTCTTTGTCTGTGGCCGAAGTGGTGAACAGTCCTCTTCGCTGGTCCAGGGGGCAGTTGACTCCATTTCTGATCTAAAACACAACAGCACCCCCCCCCCCCCCCCCCCCAGCTCGGCGGACATCTCCAGC
>NW_004797491.1:995627-996559 GCF_000002075.1 Aplysia californica | reverse complement strand
TTTCATTTTGTAAAGGCTGAAAGATAAAATACTGTCTCATACTGAAAGTGCGGTTCTGTTGCAACTGTATCCGTTGCAGCGATGGAGACAATAATATAATTTAGAAAATTATATAAATCCTATGGTAAGTAGAACTTAGATTAATAATTAGATATAGGTTTATTGCTGCCTGTAGTTATGCTAGATCTCTGTAGGTCAATTACATTAAATACCGTACTTGTGTGACTTGTTCACTTTCAAATTTTTACTCACAATACTGCAATGCTATTGTAATTTTTTTTTCTGTATATTTGCAGGAGACGTAAACTTTTACATGCACGGTAACAGTAATTCTGTGTTAAATGGCTTTTGTGTCAAACAGTCTGCTGTAATTCTTTTTCCTCAGTGATAAAGTGGAAACTAAACAAACACACTTTTTTGGTTTGAAATGCAACCAGTAATAAAAAGTTCAGTTGTGCAAAATTCTGAACATTTTGATAATATGGGTATGCAGAGTTAAAATTTTATAAGTGTCGTAGTCTATTTTTGTCGTACGACAGTCTTACATCCCAATGTAGGCTATGATAAGGAGTTTTACGGTGGCATTCTCTGTCACCGAGTTGAGATGACATTTCACTATTGAACTGTCAATTTACACAGGATTAATACTTAAATGAGCAGATTTTTCATGAATCTAGTGTGACTATGAGATGGGCAGAGTCCTTTTTCTTTTGGATCTAATCCGAAAGTTATCTGATCCATTGTTTCAGAAGAGAATGGCATTGACATTACACCTAGATCTACTTTCTAATCATGAAAACGGCAAGTAGAAGTGTTTTACAGGAATGTCGCAATTGTTTGCTGCAACTAATGTTTTGAAGTGTACAGTCGCTTCAGTTTATCCTGATCTTGGATGGTCTTATCTTTCAGTCACTGCAAAATACAAGGATCAG
>NW_004797491.1:976145-993977 GCF_000002075.1 Aplysia californica | reverse complement strand
AGCAGGATTTATTTTTTATATTTTATAATAATGAGAGGAAAATATTATTTAATAGACTGAAATACTTAAGTCAAACAAGACCCCAGTACGACATTGAACACTGACATGTTGTTGACTGGATACATGTACATTGTACGCGTGTGTTCTCCCTTTTTCAAGCTGGTGAGCTAGTACATTTTTTTCGGGAAATATTGCTGGACACCCTGAACATTTTACTATTACTGTTTGGTCGGTCGGTCGTGGGGAATACACATTTTCATATTTCCCAATACTCATTTCGGTTTTCTGTGTTTGGCATCTCTGCAACTTGCTTTTCTCATCTTGTATTTATCAAACATGCATTTTATTTTAACTGGTGTCTGTGGTGCAGCGGTTAGGCACATCTAAACTGAGTTAACGGGGATGTAAAATAAAATTTTAAAAACCCTACATTTTATTTTTTCCTTCAGATGAAATAATATTCTATAAAACATGTGCATTTGAAGGCCTGAAATGGATTTGTAGTCTTCTTGAACGTGTGCCTGTGAAAAGTATCCCCATTGTATGATGACACGATACACCCGAAACAAATGGCAAGATACAACCGCAACAAAGTAAACAGGCTACTGGCTTACTTTTCAGATATTTTGGCTTTCTTTCTGTTCTATACAACTGTTTATATTGCTTAAGCTAATAAAATACATTCTGGATGTCTGCTTTCCGTATTTTAGTAATGATAAAAACATCACCGTACTGGTCTTGTTGTGTTTCTTCGCGCAACACGGATTGGCCTAAATAAAAAAATTTCCACTCAAAGTTTTTGAATTGTCTGCTTGTCATTTTGTCACATGCATGTGTGTGGTGTTTTAAGTAAAAATTTTAACTATTTCTGTGAAAATTGCAGCTACTATAGGTTGTTTTATGTTGTGCAGAGATACATTCGCAACGAGATGACAGGGCTCAGAAAATATCCTTTGCAAGTAAAACCGTCGAGAAAGTTATCTTGCCAACACAATTTCATGCAAAGGAAGAACCCTGGGTTTCCTTTAAAAGTATTTACAAGCTGTATACATAATAAAACACGTATAGATCTAGATCTATATATAATCATTTTATGTTATTTTCTGGATATTTTTAAAACTCTTTTTTATTAAACATGTCATAAAGTCAAATTGTGCCTTTTCTTTGATAAGAATAGCATTAGCAGTGGACTTTTTAGACAGTGAGTCACTGATTCAATATTTTTTTTAAAATATGCTAATCAATGAAAATTGCAAATTGATAAAAATAGTATAGTCCTGTAGAGGATAGCTGGACTCCGGGGTCTGTATAGCGAAATACTAGGTTTTAGGGTGTGAACCCCGGAGTCACCGTAGTGAAATAAGGTTTGGTTTAAGTAAGGATTGGTGGACCCCGGGGTCAACGTAGTGATACATAAGCAGGTTTAAGGTGGGGTCCGGGGTGTAGCGAAATACTAGGTTTTAGGACAGGTGGACCCCGGGGTCACCGTAGTGAAATAAGTAGATTTCTTTAAGATCAGTGGACCTCGGGGTCACCGCAGTGAAATAAGTAGATTCTCTAGGTTTCTTTAAAGATCGGTGGACCCCGGGGTCATCGTAGTGAAATAAGTAGGTTTAATTATAAAAGGATTGGTGGACCCCGGAGTCACCATAGCCGTAGAAGAATAAGAATGTTTAATTAAGGATTGGTGGACCCCCGGGACACCGTGATTAAACCTACTTATTTTACTACGATGACCGCATGGTCCACCTATTCTAAAACCTAACTAGTATTTCGTTAGGTAGACCCTGGGGTCCACCTTAAACCTACCTATTTCACTACGTTGACTTCAGGGTCCACCAATCCTTAAAATTAAACCTAGATCTCTACGTGTACTTATTTCACTACATTGACCCCGGGGTCTTTTATTAGAATAATTAGATCCAACTTTTTTTCTCTAAAATCTGTTTTGCGCAAACTTAAGACTTTCTCTACTAATCTACTTGTAGAGCACAGAATTTACATTGTAAGCCTCTGCTCAGTCTTTTACTTTTAAGTATATATAGGGTGACCTTATTTAGGCCACACTGTGTTTGAGTATGTGTTTGTTTTGTGTGTGGTTGTGGTGAGAGAGAGATCTAGAGAGAAAGAGAGAGAGTAAATGTAATAGTGTGTTTGTATGTGTGTAAATGTTATTGTGTGCATGAGTGTCTATCTCAGATGTACGGTCCAAATGTACATTATTTTGTTGAAATTTTACATAGAACTCAACTACAAAGCACCTTTATACAAAGTCACAGAAACATTCTTTTTGTGCTTATTGAGGTGCAGTACATGGTGATTTTACCTGCAAGGATTTAATTGGACAAAATGGGCAATATCTTTATAATGCTAATACTAATGGTCATAGACAAATCCTATATCATTATTAACAGCTCATGGTTATTAAAGAGTATGCAAAGTAGATCAAGGTAGTAATTTCGGATTCCTAATATTATGGGCATTCTTAAAAAATTTTAACTTGTTTTTAGCGCTTTTCTCAACGTAAAACGGATTCCGTTAAAAAACAACAACTATGACCTTATCTTTCTTTTTCAAGGTATTGTGCATACATCTGTGTGAAACTATTATATTCTATGCTTTCAAGTACATGAAAAAAGCTAATAAAGTCAAGTAAAATGTTCTTCAGAGACATAGATCTAGTAGTAGGCCCACTGGAACATTTTATAAACATGAAAAGATGACCAGAAAATAACAAAATTATCTTATGATCTTCACTTGCACTTGCATTTTTTTGGACAAATTATAGTCTACCTCATTATCTTTTTTTTCCCACATTTTTCTTCACTATTCTTGACAACTGGCATGTTTATCAGTTATTATCAAGGAAAGGAAGTGGATAGGCGGACCACGGGGTCTATCTAACCCCAAAAGGATAGGTGGACCCCGGGGTCTACCTAACAAAATGCTGTTTTAGGATGTGAACCCCGGAGTCGGCGTAGTGAAATAAGTAGATCTAGTTTTGACTAAGGATTGGTGCACCCCGGGGTCAACATAGTGAAATAAGTAGATCTCAGTTTATGTTATAGTAGGACTGGCGGAGCCCATGGTCAACGTAGTGATATTATAAGTAGATCTAGGTTTAATAAGGATTGGTGGACCCCGGGGTCAATGTAGTGAAATAAGTACACGTAGATCTATGTTTAATTTTAAGGATTGGTGGACCCTGGAGTCAACGTAGTGAAATAGGTGTAGGTTTAAGGTGGACCCCAGGGTCTACCTAACGAAATAGGACCTACTAGTAAGGTTTTAGAATAGGTGGACCATGCGGTCATCGTAGTAAAATAAGTAGGTTTAATCACGGTGTCCAGGGGGTCCACCAATCCTTAATTAAACCTACTTATTTCACTACGATGACCCCGGGGTCCACCGATCTTTAAAGAAACCTAGAGAATCTACTTATTTCACTACGGTGACCCCGGGGTCCACTGATCTTTAAAGAAATCTACTTATTTCACTAGGTGCCCCCGGGGTCCACCTGTCCTTAAACCTAGTATTTCACGAAAACGAAAGTGCCGACGGGGGAAAAGGGGACTCTGGCAGTCGGCTAGGCCTGGCACTTCGCACATTTGATTGACTGATTCAGGTGGGCCTAGCGATGGCATCGGCTGGCTCGTGGGTCGGGTCGCGATTGTCGGATTTCAGACGATTGTCAGTAAACATGCAGGCCTACTTTTTAATATTATATTGCCATGCCATGTTAAGTCTCTAATTTGTTGTAATGTCTCTTCGTCAGGGTTTGGATGTTGAGTGGTGTCGTCAGCCCGATGTAGGACTCATTAAACCCGACAAGGTCATCTACATGATGGTCAGTGGGGACTGTGCATCGCAGAGGTCACAGTTTGGTGAGGAGCGGTATGAGAAGCTGGACTTTCAGGTTAAGGTCAAAAATGTCTTCAAACAGCTGGAGGATCCGGATTATTGGCAGGTCAGATGGCTGTTGATATTGCTGTTGTTAGTGTCAGTGACTGCGGGTCTGTTTGTGTAGGTGCCGACCAGTTTATAGAAAATATAAGTACATTTTTGAGGATCCGAATATATGGAGGTCCATTTTTAGGTTGGAAAATATGAACTGCTCGGTGCAAGACTCTGTCATTCATATATGTCACTTTTCAAATTGACATATGGTGGAGTCTTGCACTAAGCAGTCCATATCTCTATTCTCCGTTTTCCAGTATTGCTCCTCATGGGCTTGCAGATGCTGAAGAAAAATGATGAACTTACAGAGCTTTGAACAGAGTGAAGGCACTACTCATGGCCATTTCTCACTTAATTTGCTCTAAAACCAAACAAATAATGAAAACAAAAAAATATGTTGTGGTCTGCAAACGTGCACATCATCTGGCTACCAGATTTGTAATGGACTTGAGTATTCTCGGCTATAATGCCGAGAGGGACGTTCATTCCAAAATACTGTGTGAAGGGACCAGTAAGCAATCAGGGAACCTTGATGCGGTCATCAAGGAAACGTTATGAGGCCAGGGGACTGTAATGCTATCACACTTGGATATATATGTTGCCAGGACCTCACAACATGATTTGGTAGTGTGCTATGGGGTTTTTAAGAAGCCATGCTGATGCGGTGGCCTCATGGTTGACGGACTTTGACCCAAAAGTTTGGAATCCCCGCAGTGTGATACTCTGTCCTTCGAGGCTTTTTAAAAAATTGTTTCCACCTCCCAGTGTCCTCTCGTGAGATCAAGCAATCCGCCTTCGAAATGACCTGTGTACTGTAGCAGGGTTCATTTTTGACACGAGCTCCGCGCCAATTGGCACATTGGGTCAGAAAATGAACCATTGATTGCACATGCACTGGGTCTATGGACACAAGCGCCCCACATGTCTACTTCATTGCTGTAAAATTTCAGATCCCTGCGTGTTGTACATTTTACGTACCAACTTAAAATTACCACCCGCCACCCATCCATTGATACAGTCCTTGCCGGCTTTAAGGACGGTCATCGGGAGAAAGCTTAAGGACTGGTGGGGCACCTGAGGTCTATTTTGGCTAATACAAGGCCTAGAGTGCCCATATTTGCTGTGGGACATCGTGTGTTATTGGGGATTTTAAATCAGTAGTTTAAAAAGTATATTGTGTGTTGGTTGCTATGGAAGCGGCGGCCATATTGGATTTTGTATACCTTTTTCAATCCCATTTTATTCCCTTATTTATGAACCGATTTACTTCTAATTTGACATGCCAACAGTAAATATGTAGCTCTTAAATTTAGCTTGTTGAAATTTTGATATATGCTTTAGTTTTTATTTTATGACACTTACAATTGGGATGTTGCAAAAAAAAAGTGAAAAAAAAAGGAAAATTCATGCTTACTAAGCCCATAAATCAAAAACCACTCCGTTAATCAAAAATTCAACAAGCCAAAATTTAGAACTAGGTGTTGTTGGTATCCTGTGAAAGTTACATTGGAATTGAACCATAAACAGAGCAGAAAAATGGGATAATATGTGAAAAAATAGAATTGTGAGAAAACAGCCGATACAGGTAAGAAAAGGCTAGAAAACATGTGCTTTCGCAGAAAAGCCTGACAAAAAAACACAGCTTTAGGGTGTAGCAAGGCTTACATACGTTTCTGGATATTGTTCAGGAAATGTCCAGGTACTATAATATGTAATAAACCCAATTTGCAAAATTTGACCCCAAGACCCGATTTCTAGGTGCCCCACCAGCCCTTAAGCGTGCTTAATGCCGAAGCGTGCTTGAGTGCGAAGTAGACATAATCCAGAGATTTTCATGTAGAACATTTCCTGTGCTATTTCCCTTTGTTTGTAAGTAAGCCTATAGCGGTCCCGCAAAAGCGTGCACTGTTATTTTTACCAGCCATTGTAGTTTTTGTTTGCTTGTTTGTTTTTGTTTTGTGGTCGAATGGGAAATGAAAACTTGATTTAGACGGCCAGTAACGATACAGCACACTAGGCCTACACACTGCTGGTGCGTAACAGTGGCCGCTGTGCCACATTCATACCACCGCCTTCACCCCGCCTCGCGCGTGATACACTATCACGATTAATGGATAGGGAGGGTCAAAGGTGGAATTGCGGCCAGCCTCCCTTTCACGTCTCCACGACTCTCTTTGTATTTTTGGGGGGTCTATGTGTAGCTTTGCCCTAGGCTAGATCCTATGTCCACGTGCGCGGCTGTGTGCATCTCTCTCATGCCTTCCTCTCCGCCCTTGTGAGTGTGTGTCTCTATCACTTGCGTTCTTTGTGTTTCTCTTAACACACTCCAATGCTGCGGTGTAAACTGTGTTCGAACTTCGATGGGTCATCATGAAAATATTGACTGTCTGGTAAATTAAGCGTGCATGAAGCCGAAGTTACCGTGCTTAAAGGCGTGTAGTGTAATTTATATAGCAAAATTTCGGTAAGAGCCGTTTAGCGTGCTTGTGTCTGAAACGTGCTTTATGCCGGCGTGCTTAAAGCCGGCACGGACTGCATTATTAAAACGCTCGAGCTGGAAACTACAGGGCTGCCTAAATCTACCGATTTTTCCGGTAGATACCGATTTTGGGCCTGTTCTACCGACATACCGATAAGGTGTCAAAACTACCGGATTTTCGATGGGTGCCGAGAGAATAAACAGAAGAAAAAAACATTCTGCACTGCTTCCATTCTTCTTTGTTTTTACGGAAATCCGTACATTCCGAAAGTTCCGTACTTGCCGCATCATCATATCAACTCCATGCGTTGAGAGAGAGAGAGAGAGAGAGGGGGGAGGGGGGGTCTTTAAAGTTTGATGTTCAAGTATCTTGGAATTGCAAAAACCTGACTGCTGGTTTTGCCCTTTTGCCCTTCCATATATAGCTGGGTTTCCCGTTCAATGAACGGACTAAAAAAGAATTGGTCGTCAAGTCATTGTGGGATCTGTACGTACTCCTTGTGAACGGAAGCCTCACTTGTTTACAAAGGCGTCTGAGAAGACAGACTTTCCCAAGATTAGATCTAAACGAAACTAATGAAAAACTGAAAATTAAACTACAGTGACTTCAGACTTCTTAATATAACTGTGCACTCTTTAAATGATTCCAAACCACAGTTATTTTATGGCCATCTAACGAAAGGATCGCAGTCGAATTTAGCACCAAGTAATAAAAGAAAACATGAGGCTAGATTAGATCTAGATCTATACGGGTCGCACACTTAAAATAGTGCTCAGTATTGCGCGACAATACGAAATAGTATCGAACGGAAATACGACTTGAAATAAACAAACCTGGCGGATGTTCTAAAATTACAGAGACAGAAGCGTCGGCCTGCAAAAGCAATCGGCGAAATAAAGAAATTTAGCTTTTTTCAGCAAAACTCTCAAATCTGAAAAAATGAAGGATGTCATGATCTGTAGAATATTTTAAAGAATATTTTGGCGGAAACCGCGTGTCGATCGATGCCGCCATTAAAAAGCCTTTTGAATAGCAAAATTCGGCCACCACAAATAGATAATACTAGCTGGGTTTCCCATTCGATGAACGGACTCAAAAGAATCGGTCGTCAAGTCATTGTGGGATCAGTACGAGTACGTACTCCTTGTGAACGAAAGACTCACCTGTTTACAATGGTGTCTTAGAAGACAGACTTTCCCAAGATTAGATCTAAACGAAACTAATGAAAAACTGAAAATTAAACTACAGTGTCTTCAGACTTCTTAATATAACTGTGCACCCTTTAAATGATTCTAAACCACAGTTATTTTATAGGCATCAAACGAAAGGATCACAGTCGAATTTAGCACCAAGTAAAAAAAGAAAACATGAGGCTAGATCTGGGTCGCACACTTAAAATAGTGCTCAGTATTGCGCGACAACGCGCGAGAGTATCGAACGGAAGTACGACTTGAAATAAACAAACCTGGCGGATGTTCTAAAATTACAGAGACAGAAGCGTCGGCCTACAAAAGCGATCGACGAAATAAAGAAATTTAGCTTTTTGCAGCAAAACTGTCTCAAAACTGAAAAAACCAAGGGCGTCATGATCTGGAGGATATTTTAAAGAATCTTTTGGCGAAAACCGCATGTCGATCAATGCAGCCATTAAAAAGCCTTTTGAATAGCAAAATTCGGCCACCACAAATAGATAATAGAATAGATATCCAGTCTTTGGGAGACCCATTGGAAAGACCAAACAAACCATTAACTTTACAACATTAAGCCCAAACTGGGACCGCGAAATCTTTCGGGCTTCTCCAGAAGAGACGAAGTCATTTTTACTCAATTACACATCGGACACACGGTCCTAACACACAAATACCTCCCTCAGGAATATGAGAAGCCATTCTGTGTCAGATGCGACACAGATTTTAACCGTTAGACACATTTTAACCGAAGGTCTAGACTTCGGAGAGACCCGAAGGAAATATTTTAGATCCAAAAAAATTGCAAGATCTGTTTTACGTTGTTGATCCCGACAGAATTCTGGATTTTATGAAGGCCATTGGCCTTTATGGAAAGTTGTGAATAAAATAGCTGTAAAATTGTTAATGTTATTTGAAAGTTATTTGAAAAACTAAGAACTTATTTGCCTCAAATTTTTAACATTCTAACATTTTAAAATCAGATTATTAACCCGAGCCAGGTTGTGCAGTGGACTGTTGTGAATGCAACCAACTTGTGTTTCGCGCGCTCATATGACCTTATGCAGTTGCGAGCTCCGTAAAACTCATACAAAACACACACACACACTGACACACACGCACACATATATATATATATGTCCCTGGGCAGTGCTACTGACTGGTGTCGTTAGGCCATTCCCAAAGGGGCGGATGTTAACATGTTCTTATGCACAGTAGAATTGTAAATGGGCTGATTTATCAATGTCGTGCTCATTCTGTGCAGGAATATCATAGGGAGAACTGCTGTTTTTTCTTTCCTCATCCTTACTGTGTGGGTGGTTGGCGGATGCTCTGGTGTGTTTTACTCCTTCTTTCCTATAGAAAGCTATCGTCCTTATCTCCCCTTTTTCTTTTTTATGTTTTGTTACTCTCTTGTAACACCTCTAATCTTCTGGCGCTCATATGACCTTATGCAGTAGTTGCGAGTGCCCAAAAACACTTACTAAAACTTAACATCCTTACTGTAGTCATGTTGCCTCTACTTTTATTGTATGTTTTTCACTCTCTTATGAACTGCTATTACCGGGGTGCCTTGAAGCAGACTTTGTGCAGTTGAGTCTAAAGAAGTGAGCAGAGTAAGCCTGATTCCCCATTTGGAATCTTCTGTTGACATCCACCCCTTGGCGTTCATATGACCTTATGCAGTTGCGAGCGCTATAAAACCTTACTAGAACTAAATTATACGTTAAATATATCTTGGCCTCCCGGGAAGCGTTCAATACAATCATCACATGTAGCATGGGGAAGTTTTAGCTTGCCAGTGGAAATAACAATATTTACTTCCCTTCCAGGTGGTGAACGGTGATGTCTCTGTCGATGAGGTTCACTCTCAAGTTTATCAGATTGCTTCAGAGACCATAAATGGCGCGTCAGAAAAGCCGCTCTTGAAGCTGTGGACGGATGGGACTGTTTCACAAGACAAATGAGGGCACTGGTATTTTTTTTCCTCCTTAAAGCACCAGTGGCAAGTGCTCTGGTATGGTTTGCTCCTTCTTTACCATTAAATATATATGTCGTCCTTATCTCTACTCCTTTTCTTTGTAGGTTACTTTCTAGTAGCACTTCTAATCATCGGCACTTATATTAATATGATCTATTTGTGTAGCGATTGCTGTAGACTCTTTGTAATATAATATGCGACAGCAGTAGAAAATATGTGGATTGGAATGTGAAATAAGAGCAGTTACAGATGAGCTGTTATGATTGGTTTTTCTTTCTTTATTGTATTTTCGTTTGTCCTTGATAATGATAGGTGCAGAACTTGATGGATTTTAACAGTAATAATAGGCCATTCCACAAAAAATGGGGGGGGGGGTGTTGTTGTTAGAGGCAGCCTTCTTCTAACATAATTTTGAAAACAACCCTGCCTTTCCCCCCCCCCCCCCAAAAAAAAAAAACAGCATGTACTCCTACTGTTTGTGTTGTTTGGAATTGTCTTAACAGATCATCACCTCTGCGTTTATGTGTCATTTCGGTTTGGGTTTTTTTCAGGCTTGTTCAGATGTACTCGGGCCAAAATTTTAATGTTTTAACTTTTTTGTATTGCAATTACTTATCTGTGGTTTTGGTTGCATAAATATTTTTTTATGAAATTAAAATACATTTTTCGAGGCCAATGAGTGGTTTATTTTATTAGCTTAGATCTAGATGTTGTGTCAGAATTAGATCCGTCACGATCATGATGATCTAAACAACCAGTGACGGTTCTTTCACTGGACAAGACCGGCGGCGCCGGTTACTTTTTGTCGCTGGGCATTAGACAAGAGTGTGATTGCTGACAATAATTTTCATTTAGTTTTAAGTAAACAAACATTAATTAACATTTAAAAAGAACTCGGCCGATTTGAAGCCCCTCAGGGAGACAACAGGGGTTCACTGATGTGTTGTCGCATGACAGAGACTCTTTCCTTCATCTTCGTTTATCATGCCGGCTCGTAACTTTCATTAAATTGCCTCTCGTCAAGCTGTGGAATTTCTCTGCGCGAGGCCCGCTCAGTGGTGACATCAGCCTCCCTGGCGAATTCAGCTTTTGCCCACAAAGCTCAAAGAAAGCTTCTAATTGCCAATTGACCTCTCTGTTACATACAAAGGAAGGACATGTCTTCAGTACAAATACATGTATTCATAATATTTTACTTAATTTCATCGGTTACATTTATTATTCAACCTGCCTCATATTACTGCTTGTCAGCATATTTGTAATCTTTAATGCCTATTTCATTTTAAGCCATCTCATGGTTCTGTTTGCTGTTCTGTTCATCGCCTACTTCCCGAAGTTACCTTACCTGGCCAAGGGCCATGACGCGAACTGCCGATTTGGAATTAAGGGATTTCAACAAGGAGAGAGAAGCGCCTCGTTTGGCTGTCTGAGTCTGGGCCTAAAAGAATACACCCCATCCCCTTTTCCACCTTCACCCAAGCTAGACTCTAATTTTTATAATTAGCATTTGACACAGTTCCCCACTGAGAAATTAGAACAGTGTTCTGAGAACTGAGAAGAGCAATGAAGAGAAGAACTTTTGAATATGCTCGGAAATTGTGTGCTAAATCTGTCCAATATTTGCGTGGGCGGGTGTTTAGTGCAGTCCAAGACAGAAGATACCAAGATGGGGACAACAGCCTCATTTTCGGTCCAACTGGCTCTCCTTGGTAACCAGCTTGCTGCGCGTTTAGAATTAAAGCGTAAACAAACGACCGGGAGAAAGAGCGCACTGTTCAACTCCCTGAAATAGCTGCCTACTTTGAATTGCATATATTATGACAGTTTTGCCTTGGGTTTTTTTTTTCATATATTCTGTTTGGTATTTCTTTTGACTTGTTTTTGTTCACATTTTGAATATAGTGAGTTGAGAAATAAGATTTTTATGAACGGGAAGCGGTAGTGAGTTGACCATGTTCAGTGACATGATGATGTAGATCTAGGAGTTTACGAAACGGTAGAAGTAGATTAAATCTTACAGCTTAAAAACGACAGAACAGCCAGTGGTGCTCTGCAATGAACTGTTCTCTAACAGAAAATGCAATAGATTGGATATTTTTTAAAACTAAAGATACGGTCCGATGTGCCGACGAGGGTGAAGACGGGATCTGCTAAGCAAGTCACCAGACTGTATCTTTTCTGAGAACGTTCTCTGCTCTGAGTCTTGGGTACTTTGCGGACTCTCAGTTTCTTGGTGCTACGGCAAACCAACTGAAGTGTGCAATACAGCCATACCTGTGTTATTGAAAGTTCCCAATCCCCATACTCTAGAAAGAAGCATAACCACCCCAAAAGGACTTAATATGCTAACGAAAGACTCCTGCTCTTTTACAACATGGAAATTCCTCAATCTTTAACATCATTTTCACAAGTAAGTTTTCCTTTTTTTAAAAATCGTGTTCATGTATCTAGCCAAGAATAAGCTATTTTGTTAAAAGTATTTGTATAATATAATGAATAATAGAAGCGAAACCTCATCACATTGTGTTTGTTAACAAGGTAGGCACTAAGTAATATATAGGCGCCCATCCTATAACTGTACTTACAATGAAGGGAGAAATGGAGTCGTTATAATAACAGTTCACCCCTCTTGAGTTCTCATTGACACGGTAGGCATTCACAAAGTATGCGATCTTCAACTTCTATCTTCTGTATTCTGCGTAAGATTCGTTCGTTGGCGCCACAGAATTCTACACAGTGTCGAATTCTGTGGTTGGCGCCCTCTTTGCAAATGCGCCCCCTTTGCGAACAGAGTTACCCTGCTTGTGTTAAAAAATCAAAGTGAAACCAACAAGTTTTTGAATAAATAAGATTTTTAATAAGAATTCAAATTTCGGAAGAACGCTTTTTTAAGATAGTTACGCTGACAAAAACCTCAGGAAGAGGCGACTGTTTTCTTCTCGTTTAATTTGACTGTAGAATGAGAGGCGAGAGGTAATTAAACTTTTAAAAAACCTAAAACTCCGCACTGAACGAACCCGAACAGCTGATGAACAGCAGTCGATCTGCGCATGCAAGGAGGTGCTATTCCTATTCTTCTTCTGGAGAAATGAAAGAGAGCTTCAAAACAAAGACTGCAGCGCCATCTGAAGCAATGAGCGGACTTCCGCGGACACTTTTTTGGCTGAGTGGACCATCTTGTTATGTATATTTGGTGTAGTGTAAGTAACTTGTACAGTGGAAACCTGATATAACAGGGATGGTGGGAGTAGAGAAAATGTCCTGTTATATCCGATCCCTGTTAAATCAGAAATGCAAGGAAAGTAAGCATTTGTGGACTAATCCAGCTGTACTTATTCATTGGTAGTTGCCCTAGTATCCACGAACAGGGGTTTTGGCACCAACTTTCTCCTTGCCTCCTTAAACCATATCAGAAGAGCTTGGTCCAGAGATTCTGCATCGGATAGTCTCATCTTCTTTCGATCCTGAGCAAACTTTCCATTGGAGTATGCTGCCACTATCTTCTCTCTATCCTTGATAATGGTGTAAATCGACCCTTGTGGAATGTCGAACTGATGACAAATCTCTGCCAGTGGAGCTTGCTTTTTGTCAACAGCCTGGATTATTTCGTATTTTTTGTCAATTGAAAGGCATTTTCTCTTGCGCTTAACATCGTTGGTGACACATTACGCGTGCGTGTTGCTAGGTTTCAGGCTAGATCAAGGTCTGCAGCACACCGCAGCGGTCTCTCGCTTCACGCTGCGTGTGCTCGCAGTGGCATGGCTTGCGTGGGCTTGCTCCATCACCACGTTACTCTCTCTCTCTCTCTCTCTCTCTCTCTCTCTCTCTCTCTCTCTCTCTCTCTCTCTCTCTCTCTCTCTCTCTCTCTCTCTCTCTCTCTCTCACACACACACACACACACACACATTCTCTCTCTCACTCTCCCACTCTCTCTCTCTCTCTCTCTCTCTCTTACTTTTTACACATTGTTAACGAGCCTTTGTTCCTGTTATAACCGGTAGGGCTCCGATGAGGCCCTGTTATTGCCGATAACTTTTAATATAGACAAAGAGTAGGAAAAAACGGGGGTTTTAAAAATCCCTGTTATTATTACCGGATCCCTGTTATTACCGGGCCTGTTATATATGGTTTCCACTGTACTCGAATGCGATTTGTTGCGAAACGATTTTCAGACTGCGACAGGTAGGCCCCTGTTGCATCATTTGCGGCGAAACCTAACGCGCCCCGTTATAAATTCGTTATGTGTAGTCATTCCGGATCCATTCTTCACATTCAAACTTCAACCACTCAAACGCACATAATTTATACACTATTCAGCCGATGTAGTGCAGCACTATCTGTCTTTGATCATATCCCAACCACCAAGCACCCACATACAAACATAATCTGTGTCTAGATTCTAGGAAGTTTTAACACTTTATGTACACTACTTGTACTTGTAATATAATGCAATAATGCATCTTCATGGTCTTGATACCACAGTGTGAGTATGACGCCGTGCGGGGCCGAGCCTTGTGGGGTCATGAAACCTGATATTGACGATAATGGTAGATGTGTTTGTTTTCCACCAAGTGCACAGGGCAACTTAAATTAGATCTAGAGACAATTGTGACCAAAAAACATTCTCTTTTTTCTAGGTGGTCTTTTTTGACACATCAGTGCGGGTGCTCAAGAAAACAGTGTTACCAATACAAAGAAATTATAACAGTTCTGTTGGGGAATTGCGTATTGTTCGATCAGTCAGTGAATGTGAGTTTTCGGTGTTAATTATCTACGCTGGACAGTAATATATGCATGTATATTATTATGATTTAATTTGCGAGGCAACGTGGTGGAATCAGGCGCTTGTCAAAACAATGAAATCAAAGAATTTGACTTGTTCTGTCCTTTTGGCAATTTTAAAAATCGATTTTTAAAAAAAATGCTCAGCAGGTTTGATTTAAAAACACATTCTTGAATGGATTTTACTGAAAAACATTGATCAAAGGTACCACAATGGTAACTTTGTAGTCTGGAATGTACTACAGCCACTTGAATTGCCCATATCCCACCAGCTGAACAATGGGAAAACATTGCATAACGATATGGTGACTTATGGGATTTTCCTTTTGCCATTGGTGCTTTGGCTGGAAAACATACTGCGCTAAAAAAACAACTCCATGAACAGTGGATCTCAGTTTTATAACTATAAGTATAAGGGGTTCCATAGACCTAGTATTCTGTCTCCGTGGTTTTATGCACCCCGCGTAATTTAGCAAAATTTGATCTTTTTTCCCCCCATAATTTCTGATTATTTTCCTTTATCATTCTTTGTTATAATGAACAGAATCGCATAATTTTACATTTTTGAGCTCATTTTGCATAATTTCAAAATTTTCCTGCTTAAAAAACGACGGGGACAGAGTATTGTACTTTTGGCTCTGTGCGATGCTGATTCGTGTTTCATATTAGTGGCCTGTGGTCAGTATGGTAGGGTCAGGGATGCTGGTGTCTATGGTGCTTCTCGCATTTGTGCTTCTTGAAGAAAAACAATTGAACTGAACTTCCTCGAAACAAAACTCAAAATCGGTGGATTGTACAATCAGATTTTATTGATGATACATGTACAGTAGTCTCCGCTTTCGTCATCTGACGGGTTTTTTTTACTACAGTGGAGTCCACTTATAACGAGTCCGGAAAAAACGAGAAGTCTGTTATAAAGGCACTATTCTAAAAAAAAACGTGTTTTTTTTCTCTCTTTACCTTTGTAAACAAAATACTGCTATAGCGCTATCAGACACACTTGCGAGTCGGTTATAGCGGAATATTGCTGCTGCTCAGGGCCGTCGAGAGCCAGGTCGGGCCCTGAGGCAGCAATCGCCTTCGGGCCCCTCCTCCCCCCGGCCCCACCCGCCCTCACCTGCAATTTAGTAACCCAACAAATGCAAGGTACATAGGCATATATAATCACTTCACTGTAGCATATCTATTAAATACCAACATACGCTCTCTCTCTCTCTCTCTCTCTCTCTCTCTCTGCCTGTCTCTTTGATCCACATCTTCACTACCCTTGGAAATGCATTTTGCGAAAGAGATGTTTGTATAAAACCTAATCCCCCGCCCTCATCCCCCTCACACACAAACACCCTAGCTTCCTTTGTCTCGTCCCCCTCCATCAAGTGCGTGGTGTTGTCAACATAAAATTAATTTTAATTTTTCTGATTTACCGGGTAGTTAAAAATGAAGTTAAGATGAATAAAATCCAATGACAGAAATTAAAATAAATTGTAATGTAGCATACCTTTTTTTTCTTACAACAACGGAGCCTTACGGGATTTAGCTCTAGCAAAACTGTCAATTATTGGTTCGTAGTCCAATTTTCGAGCTGGACTGGCCTCTATCATACTCTATGGCCAAAATTCCAAGACTTGAGAGTCTGTCTTGACGCATTGTGGACGGCAAAATGTTTTTCACCCGAGAAAGGGTACTGAAGGAACGTTCAGCTTGCGCAATTGTGACAGACAAGGTGCAGAAGATTCTCAATATGATTACAACGTTCGGAAACAAAGCATCCCGTTTCAAGGAATGAAATCTGTTCAGCAACTGAAGAGGCGGCAGCTGTCAGAATTTTAAGCCAAACAGATGCCATTATAACACATTCAAATGATGCATGTTACTTAAGAATACCAATCAAATCTGAACGTGTTTCTGGGGGGAGGTTCATTTGAAGAACAGTTTGAACAGCTTTCCTCAGTCCCCCGTTGTGAGCCTCAAAAAGCCTGACACTGTCAACACGTGCTGACCAACGTGTCTGAGACATACTGTGCAAAGAGCTGGGGATGTTTTGCTTCAAAATTTCCCACCTTTGTGGACTGGAGCTAAAAATGTTATACAGCTTCTGTACAACTCCAAAGAAAGTTATGACTGTAGAACAGCTTTCTGCAGAATGCACGCCACATAAATTCAAACTATGACAGCCACAGGGAGAGTATGTGGGAAGTGAGCACTGTCTTAAAATGTGAGCCTGTGCACATTATACAGACCTGAGACCACACATGTCGCTACCGTTGTCGTAGCCTTGGCCTCGGCAGTCTGCAATTGGAATAGGTTTTTTAAAATTCAGTGTATCGAGGATAATTTTAGCGATGTCTTCTCCTGTTTTCTTGTTACAATCTACACATTTCAGAAATCTTTTCTACTTTGTAGACATTTGTATTACTGTCCAAGTGAACATAACGCAAAATAAAAACAGTTTGTTCGACTTGTGAAGAGTCTGGTGTCGCATCAACGATAGTGGAGTAATATTTCGTTCCGCTCTTTCATTCAAAATCACGTCTGTCACTTTTGATGCGCAGCATTGGATGAATTCATTTTGACTTTCTGGTGATAGATAGTGAACTTGTAGGCGCCTTTTTTCTTTTTGTGATTTTTCAACTTTTGTAAGATGCTCTGCAACTGCAAGGAGAGGATCGTAATGGCCAATCATTTCCAGAAGTCCAAGAAAGCACTAACAAAGTTCTGTGAAGTTGTCAGATATACAGCGGGGGGTTCTCGTGGCCTAGACGTTAAGGTGTTGGTCTCTCAGTCAAATGTCTCCAGTTCGAATCCGGGTAGCGACCGAAAAATTTTCTTCTCTAAAATTGTCTCCTTTCACCTCCTGTCCAGCTCTCTAGCAATATTCTGTCGTCTGCTCTCGTCTCCTCTTTCTGCCCCAACCCCCTCGCCTCCTTTGCCCCCTCCTCTGGGCTCCTGACTCTTTCTGCAGCCTTTCTACTGCTACTCCTTGACTCCTTCTTACAGCTGCCTTTCTGCCAAACCCCTGATCTTCTGGTAGGAAAGATCTACACCTAGGATTCTCGGACATGGGCGAAAAATCTCGATGTCCCGCGCGCTCAGATGACCTTATGCAGTTCTGAGCGCCGTAAAACACTTACCAAAAAAAATAGAAATATGTATAGCTCAACTTGCAGCCAAAACATATTTTATTTCAAAGCTTTGTACGATGCGCGCGCTCTCTCTCTCTCTCTCTCTCTCTCTCTCTCTCTCTCTCTCTCTCTCTCTCTCTTTTCCCCTTGCTTGCGGGCCCCCTAAATCCCCGGGGCCCTGGGGCATTGGCCCCCCCTGACCCCCCCTCTCGACAGGCCTGTTGCTGATGTGCACATGGCATAGGCCAATTATACATAATGCAAGACCTCGCCAGTTGAGAAACTTGTTGCTGATCTTGCGAAACAAAGAATAGGAGAGCCCA
>NW_004797491.1:970254-976045 GCF_000002075.1 Aplysia californica | reverse complement strand
GTGCGTCAACATTGAAGGCCGTAGCAACTGAGTAGGGAGGGTGTGGCATGCGCAGACAAGTAGAACGCATCGCGTGATAGGCCAGTTTAGATTATCAAGGCCTACCATGCCTCTCACTTCTCCGATGCGGGGATGGAGAGGTCACAGCAATGTGATGGATGGAGCAAATGTGTGACGTGCGCAAGCAGACAGAATGCACCACAGGGTGGGATAGGGGGGGGGGGGGAACACAGCGGACGAGTTAGCCCAGAGCCCTTTCTTTCTGATCGCCAACGCCGACTGTCAGTCTACATCGCTAGATCTAGCGCTAAAGAAACAAACCTGATTCGATTTTTGATGAAGTAAGACCTAGTGGTCATGTTGAAACAAGATAGCAAAAGGAAAAACAGAACACCAAACTTATAGATTAGGCCTACTTTACAGTTTCCCTTGAATTTATTACTGGATCCCGTATAGCGAGAATCCTGCTATAACGGACATTTCGCTTTGGTCCCCTCCCTCTCGTTATAACAGGATTCCACTAAATTATAATTTAGACGTAGGCCTACAAACGCACGGTCACTCCCTCTCTAAACACACACTCCGATTCGCGAAACACGCCGACAGGTAAAGCTTAACAAAAGAATATTTTCACTACAGCCTGCACAGTGTGCGTTTGTAAGACAAGCCTAGAAAATTGGTGAACGTGCCCCTCATGCCGAACAAAGAGAGGTGGACAGTGTTTTCACATCCAACTTTCCACCGACACATAGAATAGATCTAGATCTAGAGGTCTAGGACTGGTCGGTGAAAAGTTAGGGTGTTTTGGGCGGGGGGCTGAGACATGTTATTTTTAAATTGGTTACTTGAAATGTATATTTGAGAGGTTTCTGACTGGGGTTTGAGTGACAGCTTGTCATGTTTTGTTAGATCTAGGCCTGATGCGCGACACCCGTAAATGCCGTAAAACACTAAATCTAGACAGGATTAAAGATTAGACAAGTAAGCCTAATCTGCTGCGCTCGAAGAACTTATGACGTAGGCCTACTCGTTCAACTAATCACTAGAGAAAAGTTTCTCTGAATGAGAGAATGATTCTGAATGAATTTACTGTCAGGGCTGGTCGCTTGGAAAGCCACGTAGCCGGTCCGTCGTCTCTATGACTATCTCCAACAGTTTCCTCTTAGGCTATCTGTTCCCAACGTTTATAGCGCATATTTACTACATTGAGTCTGTCTTTCTACTCCCCCCCCCCCTCCCGCCATGTATTCTTGAACCCCAGTTGGGAAATCCTTCACAAAAGTCAAGTGTCGTCACATTATCTGCCAAAATGACCCCCTCCCCCCAAAAGAGGTCACTAAAGTAATAAGGAATTCATATGACTGCATCCCTTCCTCCCTTTGCAAAGGTTTATGTAAACGCACGCTCCGTATACACACACGCTAAGGAGCCCTCCCGAGCACCGTTCGTTTAGGCGGAGACTACTGTTGTAGGAGACGAAGCATTCCCATTAAAACCTTACCTCACGAAGCCCTTTTCAGCAAGAACACTTAATGAACAAAGTAGAGTCTACAACTCCAGGCATTCGTGTGCTCAAGGTTCAGTACATGATGTAGTATGTGCCTTTGGAATTATAGCTTATATTTGAGATATATTTTCAAAGGCCTTTGAGAGTCGAACCCGACAAAGCCATTCTCGTTACAAATGCAGCCGTGGCTCTCCACAACTTCTTCCGACGGCGAGATGGACAGGACATCTACAATTTCCTACGAGATCTGAGATCCAATAACTGAAAATGGTCTACTAACCTCAATGGGGCTATAGAATGGCAAAACAGCGTTGTTTTTAGAAACGTACACACTTACAATGAGGCAAATGTAATTTATGTACTGTAGATATTATGCTTTTTCTTGATTACAAATTACAGAAGTAAATACCATTACTGAATTAAAACTGGATGTATGGATGGCTTGAGTTGTTTACAGTGGAGTCCACTTATAACGAGTCAGGATAAAACGAGAAGTCTGTTATAAAAGCACTTTTCTAAAACACCGTTTTTTTTCTCCTCTTTACCTTTGTAAACAAAATACTGCTATAGCGCTATCAGACACACTTGCGAGTCGGTTATAGCGGAATATTGCTGGTGCTGTGCACATGGCATAGGCCAATTATACATAATGCAAGACCTCGCCAGTTGAGAAACTTGTTGGTGATCTTGTGAAACAAAGAATAGGAGAGCCCATGTGCGTCAACAATGAAGGCCGTAGCAACTGAGTAGGGAGGGTGTGCCATGCGCAGACAAACAGAACGCATCGCGTGATAGTGATAGGCCAGTTTAGATTATCAAGGCCTGCCATGCCTCTCACTTCTCCAATGCGGGGATGGAGAGGTCACAGCAATGTGATGGATGGAGCGAATGTGTGACGTGCGCAAGCAGACAGAATGCACCACGGACACGGCTGTTCCCGAGCGGAGCACTTAGTTACCTGAGGAATTGACCCGGTCAGCCATGCCACGCCCGGGTGGCCAGGGAGGTCACTTTGACTTTGCTCTACGAGTGAACTGTTGTGACTTAACAATTTTTGTACAGTTTAATATCGTCATTGTGGCTTTACCCACAGGCAAATCAAAGTAAAAATACTATCAACAGATAAAGGCATTCTTGAGCTTTAGAGCAAATAATTTTTCATTGATATTCATAGCTGGGCCCCCTTTAAAACATGGCGCAATTGAGGGCAACTTTAAGGGAAATTTTTACGTGGGTCTACTTTTTAAAATTACGAATTTAAAAATGTGAACCTCAGATCTATAAAACAATCAGTGGTATACAACAGTGACATGATAAGCTTTCAGAAACACTTACTTTTGGTTCGATTGGTTCAGAAACGTGGAAATTGTAGAAGATTTACCACTGTCCAGCTCATGAAACGAGAGATTTTTCGTTGTCTCCCCACTGTTCAAGCAGAAATAGTTAACTTGTATAGAAGTTTCACTGCTATCCAATTCATGAAACAGGAGTTATTTCCTCATTGTCTTCTCACAACTAGAGCTGCTTTCACTTTCACAAACACAAAAATGAATACTCGTAACAAGAAATGCAAAAGTGTCTTTGAGTTCAAAGGCTAGTTGTCTTCCACTTCTTTCCCTTCGGTAAGAGCTTTCTACTGCTTCCCTTTTCCCTTAATTCCCACTGTCCTTTTCTCCAGTTTTTGCGATGCTGAAGTGAACGAGTTCGCCACCCTCCTCGCTCATTAAACCTAGATCTAGATCTAGGCCAAATCCATATCAACTGTACCTTCCTTTTCTCTGCCGAGTAGTAACGTTTTCTGCGTGTCATTTGTGTAGCGAGTGTTTTTTTCTAAATCAGACAATGGTTGTGTAATATGTCTCTGAAGTGCATGCTCTAGTGATGTGTCTTTAAACTGCACGCAAGGAGATGTTGCACTGTCTTTGAACTCTTTCTGTGTACGTTTGGATGTTGAAGTCGCGGCTGGGGTCTCAAGGATTAGATCTCTGTGTGGGGAATGCACTGGTGATATTTCTAGTGATGATTGATCTACTATGTCTGTTGAGTACTTTCATGTGATAGTTCGTCTGCCGCAATTATATGAGTCAGTGTTTCAACAGATGGAGGCTCTGGTGGGTCTTTTGAGCAAGACGGTGTTTGATGTACTTTTCTAATACAACCTTTATTTTGAAGTGTGCAAAGGGAACACACAGGGCAAGCATCTACTGTTTTATTTTGACCGAAAGGTGTCCAGATGTGTGAACTTTCTTCAATACTGTTTTGTGCAGCAGCTAGGGTTGCTTCTCAAATCTTTGAGGTTTAAATGCGCTGCAGATCTACACATTTGTTGCACAGTGTACAGGATGTGTGTCTGCACTATCCCAGTCCACGTTCACATGATAGAGAACGAGAATCGAGTACGTCATTCTTAAAATTGACACAAAAATATTGCTCTAGTTTGCCTTCTCAACCTTTTGACTTTTGTCCTCGCACGTTCTACAAAACACTCAAGGTGTACTTCCCGCGTGCGTTCCATTTTCACTCTGGTAGCAAACTCTCGTAACACGTGTCGACACAGAATCCGCGAAAGTGAAAGCGGGACCTCGGGTGAATACCGTACGAGCAGCGCGGCGGCCGGGAAAATATTACGGGGTGAAGTAACAAAACTCGCCGTCCTGCTAAAATTTTTCAACCAATCAAAACAATTTTTTCACAAATAACCCCCTTACTGACTCTTAATACAGCACATAAAAAACTGGTTACAATCTGATGTTCACGAATGGAAAAAAAATCCTGATTTTGGAGGAATCCGAGAAATACATGCACCACAAGGTAGGGTTAAGTACAGAGGCAGTGTGTGTACACGATTACAACTAGAACCAAACTAAAGGGTGCGTGTTATTGGGGAGAACCTGAGCTTTCATTTGATACCTCACACACCCATAGTGATAGATAAGAGGGGACATTTACATGGGTCTAAATCAAGTGAAAATTACAGACTTTCCAACCGAAACCGGCTAGCAGCGCCCAGGAAGCGATGCGTGGCCCGACTGTCAGGTGGGATTTATGACCCCGGGAGGTCAGCGGACGGGTCAAACTAAGTGCTCCGCAAGGATAGTAGAACTGAACAGCCGTGCGGAGTGGGGTGGGGTGGGGGGGGGGGGGGAGACACAGCGGGCGAGTTAGCCCAGAGCCCTTTCTTTCTGATCGCCAACGCCGAGCTGTCAGTCCACATCGCTAGATATAGTACCTACTAGAGAAAGAAACCTGATTCGATTTTTGATCTATATGACCTAGAGGTCATGTTGAAACAAAATCATCATCAGGGGAGATAGCAAAAGGAAAAACAGAACACCAAACTCATAGATTAGGCCTACTTTACAGTTTCCCTTGAATTTATTACTGGATCCCTTATAGCGAGAATCCTGCTATAACGGACGTTTTGCTTCGGTCCCTTCCCTCTCGTTTTAACAGGATTCCACTGTATAATAAACTCACCTGCTGGTGGTTTCACTTGAACATCAATATCTTCCGTCCCACAGTTGTTTACGTTGGTCTCTGTTCTTGTAATCTTTATAAGGTGGGGTCCCAAATGATGGGATTGGCCTCTCACGAACTCAATAATATTATATATATATATATATATATATATATATATATATATATATATATAATAATAATAATAATAATAATAATAATAATAATCTTTTTGTAATCATCCATTTTTAGCAGCACACTTGATAATGGGCAGGTCTAGATTTATCTGTAGCCTTGATCAACGCTTCGACAAGACATTTGCTAGGGCAAGGCTTAGCACATATCTACTGTACTCAACGGACTCAACGCAGGGAGTGACAAAACACGGTCCATGACAATGTAAATATCTCATGGTCTTCCCATTACGCAGACAAGAAGAGGGATCCGTATTCAAAGCTTATACAATCATTCGGTCGTGCAGTGCCACCAAACAATTTTATTGTTCTTTTACGTAAAGCACCCCAATAATAAAGTAAAAGACGACAGAAACAAAAGCTAGTCAAATATTATAATGTATATCAAAACAAGGGCCTTGCAGGCTCTGTAACTGTCATTTCTGTGTCTACAGTGCTTTAAACTGAGATTCAACAGTGGTAACCTAACCTATACTATAAATCGCTCTTTGGGATAACCCAAGCGATGACGACAGTCGTAGCGAGTTTGGCGGTACATTAATACATGTATGGAAATAAGCTATTGGTTCTACAATCGTACCCGCAGGATTCGTTTCGCATTTTTATTCAGGTTATAAGGTGTCTAGTTACCGCC
>NW_004797491.1:965945-967913 GCF_000002075.1 Aplysia californica | reverse complement strand
GATGTTTTTGAAAGAGCCGAAGTTATGGTAATACAAAAGTTCACTTCCGGAAATAGTCATCACAAAACACTAAGGTGACGGTATGCCGTATGGGAAAGAAAAATGTAAAAAAAAAAAAGGACATCTGGACCTCTGATGCTGGCACATTACTAAAACCAGGAACACCTGTCAAACATGACGCATCAGAAGACATGAGAACAACTTGATGGATTGAATAATTGAACATGCTCAAGGAACAAAATCCCAAACCATAACCAAGGTCTACTACCAAGGGAAATAACCAACTTTTCACTTAAATAAGACTTATTACGGTGATTATTTCCCTTTAGTCACATGGCGAGGCGTTAATTAATAAAATTAATTGTTTTGGGTTTTTTTTTAAAGGGGGAAAAACGCGGGGAATCTAAAATTATATTATGCAAATGTGCAGAATTACGCGAAAAAAACGCGGCCGCACAATCGCATAATCTTACGGGGAAGTGATTTGTGTCTTTGAATGGTTTTGTTGTGGAGTGGTGAAAGTTATTATTAGAGTGTTCAGTTCTAATGCATGATGTTTAGCTAACAGAAAGATTTAGTTCTAGAAATGAAAGCGACAAGTAAAATTAATGAAAATAAAAGCGCGAGCTCCTCCCTCACCAACCCAAAGATCCTAAAACTATAGAATGTACACCATCCCATTTACTAAGCCCTTGACTGTCTTCAGCCTGTGATAGCTTAAACGCCCACTTTTTAGCCCCACGAGCCGCCCCTGTATATAATGTATATCCACTATGCTGCCTCTGCTGAGGGACCAAGCCCATTCTGCAGCTACAGTAGGCCTACGACATTAGGGATGCAGATCACGGCCAAGTGCCTGTGATCACAGCAGATCAGCCGATATATGCCACAGCCGAACAGATCCTGTGGCAGTGGCCTAAAGATTATGGCGAAAGTCAATTCGTCATCATGTTTGAAGGATTGCCAAGGAGATTAAAAGTAATGGAGGATGCTCTGTGGGCGGCACCGCACGCCTGATAGGAGCCCTCTCTCGCGGCGGAACTGTGGTCTACCTGCGCTGAGCGAATGCCCGACTTACGCACTGAAATCTAGATATAAGAAAGAAGGTTTTATTCCGAGGTCCTTGAGATTAGGCAAGTCAATTAGTAAAAATGCCTTGCATTTGTGTTGTATTTAAGTGTAACAACCGATATGATGCTGCAGTGGACCGAAGTTTTCACAGTTAAGTTGTTTTCCTTTTAAAAAATTGAATGAAAGTGTTTTTATGCTCCCAGCGACACAATTTAGATCATTAACATTCATAAGAGGCTGGCTCCGGCGCTACCTGTCAAGGCCAACTCAGGCTGAAAGGGATACAATACCCCAGCAGAAAGACCGAGATACTCAATTTTTAAAAAGTATTCTTATTCTTATATATATATAAAATTATTATGTGTATATATATATAATTATTATGTGTGTGTATGTAGTATATATACATATTATACATTTATTGCTTTCCATTGTGTGTACAAATTAGATGTTACTGTTGTCTTAATGCAGATATCTAGAGGCTCCATTAGAATAGGAAATCAATACTCAAGAACAATAATGATGAATATTTTCTATGTTAAAGAAACACCAAACCATATCATTATCAGATGAGGGGAGAGGGTAGGGTGGGGTGGATAAGAGTTTGAGTCTTGTTAGATAGAACTATACTCGGTTTAATTCTATTGTTGTAGTCTTCACCTAAGATCTCACAATCAATAAATAATTCCGGTTCAGTTAAGATTCTGCTGTTAAAAATTAAACCAAACAAAGCAACAACAAATGTTAATACACAAGAGTCATCAATAAGATAAATCCCCCCCCCCCCCCCCCCCCCCGGATGGGAAAAGGGAATACCAACCCCGGGCCCTATAATTTTAAACTTTACCGAGCAAAAAAAACAAAAAACTTTTAAGGTCATCCAGGTCCCGGGTAGGG
>NW_004797491.1:961748-964324 GCF_000002075.1 Aplysia californica | reverse complement strand
ACTCTGGTAGCGGGCAAAGCTCAAGCCTGCTCGCAAGCCTCTGGCACGAGCCGTCCGTTACTCGCAAGCTTTCGATTAATCGAGCAGACTCTAGCCCTAGCATCGACACTCTGTTGTGTTCGCTATAGATTCCTTACACATAAAGTTAGTTATATGGCACACGCCTAGAATCATGCAATCATAATATCTTAAATTCAGTTTTAAATAAAGTATTTTTTAAAATCCATTTCTAATACTTAAATATTTTAGCATCTTGAAAGATTATCTTTATAATTTGGTATGTTTGATAATTTTATGTTACTTGGACAAGTTTACTTCTTATTTTACACATCTTTTTGATTTTTAAACTAGATTATAACATAAAACTCTGAAAGAATTGAAGTCCGTATCACACACATAATTCTTTTTTCTCCCTGTCATTATCCGTCAGCCCGTCAGTTGATCATAATCTCTCTCTCTCTCTCTCTCTCTCTCTCTCTCTCTCTCTCTCTCTCTCTCTCTCTCTCTCTCTCTCTCTCTCTCTCTCTCTCTCTCTCTCTCCTCTCTGTCTGTCTGTCTCTCTCTCTCTTTTTCTTTCTCTCTCTCTTTTATTTAATTTTTCCCATTCTCCTTTGTCCCTTCCCAAGGCCCGCCCCTCCTCTTTCATCCCTGCCCCATCCCCTCTTCCTTGCGTGCATTCCCCCACCCCGTCCACCCCCACAACGTGGCCCAGCCCGATAAGATTCTATAAAAAGAAATGCCACAGTTCGAGATTTAGCCCACACTCGGCGGCCATATTTGATCCCCACCGCAGCGTACTGCTCGTGGCGCCGCGAAGAGAGAGAGGAGGCTCCATTAGTTCTAAACTCCTTGAGGATTGCTCATTGAGATGAATGTGCTGCGTTCACTCGGTTTCCTCCTTCAAGGGTAACTTTTTACGTATTGCGTGGTATACATCCGTGCACACAAACAGAAACATGTGGTATGTTCGACTCTGCCCCACGCCTGGCCCGGGTGAAGCCTGCATGTTCCTCTTACTGAGGCGGGGGTAGCTTCATCTGGCACAACGGATTCTTTCCTATCAGTATCAGCTGCAGCAAGTCTCACCAAGACCCGCAAGTAACAACAGTTTGCAGCCTCTACCAGCTCTTGAAATTAGCCTACTCTACATATAATGTAGAAGAATGGGCTGACCTATGGCCTAAATAAGGTTTCCCCCTCCCCGGAACATTATTTAGGCCACACAATAATATAATTATTGGGAGTGCTTATTTAGGCCACGCATGGCCTAAGGTCAACTCCCCCCCCCCCCACCTAACATGTGGTCTGAATAAGGTTTCCCCCACCCCGGAACATTATTTAGGCCACATATATATGTATACATACTCAAACTCAAACTACCCTTTTCAGGCAACTGAGTTCGTTCTGCTTTTGTAATGGTGCACCTTTCTCATTTAAAACAGTTTTGTCTCAGTGTACAACTTATAAATCATAATCATAATGAAAATTGTAAGAACAAAGCACAATACGCAAAATTTTGCTCAACCTCAATGGTTTGAATGAGGGCCAGATTTTTCCTTCATGGAGGGGCAAAAGCTAGGCTATTTTGGCACATTTTGATCAAGTGAAAATCCTCCGAATGGACTTCCGGGTCAAATTTGGTATATATATATATATATATATATATATATATATATATATATATATATATTATATATATATATATATATATACATATATATACAGTCAAACCTGCCCTGGCGGCCACCTCTATAAGACGATCACCTGTACAAACGGCCACTTCCCATTTCCCCCCTTGCGTTTTTTCTATATAATTTAACTGTGTAAAACGGGTCCTGTCCAACGCGGCCGCGGGCACCATATTTTAACACACAACCCCTATCACACTAAGAAAAAAACACCTGTCTTAGACGGCCACCTAAGTGACTTCATTACGTTTTGTCATAAATTGTGCATTGGGCCCTGGCGTTGTGGGCGAGCCGTCATAATTCAATCACCTTTCGTTGTTGTTAGGTAGTCCCTCCAACCGATCATGTTGCGAAGGCCCCTCCCTCTGTTGACCAATAGCTACCAATTTTCAGCTGCTGATGAGGTAAGCGTGTAATCCCTCATAGCCTAGAACGTATAGTTCATAACCCGTAAGCCCCACCCAGAACTCACACACAAATCGTAAGTGAGATGAGTTGTCACTGTTTTCCCAGTCTGTAACAAAGTAACAATGGACGCCAACATGAACTTGTGACAGAAGCGTCCCTCGTTCTCCGAGTAGTGGTGACCCATGTGTTTTTGTTTTAACATGGTACTCAGTCTTCCTCGTCTGATACATTTCGTTTTAGCGTCGCCCTTGTGCAAAATCAGCAACGAAATAAAAATTACTAACAATACAAACCAACAACAACAACACCAAAAAAAACTACAACAACAACAATGCGGCTACTTTCGATTGGGACCGGCCACCTGTCTTATACGGCCACTTTTCTCCTTGACAATGGGTGGTCGTCTTACACAGGTTTGACTGCATATATATATATATATATATATATATATATATATATATATATATATATATATATATA
>NW_004797491.1:957019-959990 GCF_000002075.1 Aplysia californica | reverse complement strand
CTGTTAACGTCCGTCTTTCCCTTTGGTTTTATTTTGATTGCCCCGACCGTGCTGTTTTCACCAGAAATTAATATTGGCTTTAATGAGAGGAAAATAAGTTTTTACATTGGTCTTAATGGTTACGCAGGACTAAATCATTTTGACGAAAGTCTTGGTAATAAGGGTTGCCCCAATAATATTTAGGGCATAGTAGTAGCTGATTTTATCGAGTAAGCACCAAACAAACTTAACACAAAGACTAACACGCATGTCATTTCCTACAACGGAACATCATCATCGCCAACATAAATAATCATCCTCATGCTCACCATCACAATTACCATAACCGTCACAATCGCCATTAACATCATCATCAGCAGCAGCATTATCATCATCATCATCATCATTACCGACTCAACAATTCCCCTTTCATATAACAATCTGCACCATTGCTTTCTTTTTACGTAACCAACAAAAACGGGCACCAAAATCAGGACACGGGTGGAAAAAAAAAGTCTTACTTGATCAAAAGTCGAATCGGGTTTCTTTCTCAAACGCTAGCGATATTGACAGCTCGGCGTTGGCGATCAGAAAGAAAGTTCGCTATGCTAACTTGCCCGCTGTGTTGTCCCCCACGACACCACACCCTGCGGTGCGTTCCGTCTGCTTGCGCACAATGGGAACATACCACACCCCGCCCACGTCACACATTCGCTCCGTCCTCACAATCACAGTACATGTACAGCACTATGACCTCTCCATCCCCGCATCGGAGAAGTGAGAGGCAAAGTAGGCCTAGATAATCTAGACTAGGCTGGCCTATCACACGATGCGTTCTCCTTGTCTGTGCATGCCACACTCTCCCCACTCATTCAATCCGGCGTCAAGGAGCTTAGAACTTGCTGTAAACTCCTTGTCCGGCCTTCATTGTTGGCACTTGTGGGCTCTCCCATTCTTTGTTTCGCAAGATAACCAACAAGCTTCTCAACTGGCGAGGTTTTACATGAATAAATGGCCTATGCGTTGTGCTCAGCAGCAGCTATATTCCGGTATAACTGATTCGAGTGTTTGTCTGATTGCGTTATATTAGTATTTTATTTACAAAGATAAAGAAGGGAAAAAACGGGGTTTCAGAAAAGTGTCTTTATAACAGACTTCTCGTTATTTCAGGACTCGTTTTAAGTGGATTCCACTGTAAATATAAAACGTGTGTACACAACGCGGCTGAGTCAAAGTTACACTATCTTTGCTTGAGTGGTACTCTCTTGTACAGTCTCGCAGTACTGTCCCCGTGGTTTTATGCACCCCGCATAATTTAGCAAAATTTGATAATTTTTTGCATAATTTCTGATTATTTTCCGTCATCATTCTTTGTTAAAATTAACAGAATCGCATAATTTCATATTTTTGGGTTGAGTTTGCATAATTTCATAATTTTTCTTGCATAATACTTCGGGGACAGGTAGTACATGTAGTACATGTAGTAGTAATAGTAGTAGTAGCAAAGATCGTGTAGAGAATCTTTGGTAGTAGATTCTATCTAGTAGGCAGTTTAGTGAACGTGCACGCGGCAGGGCGAATCGGCCTCGATAAGCCCCGTAGACTTTTGTAATCGGCCACAAAGCCTCGTGTTTTGATGGGTCTGAACAACTCAGTGTTAATCGCACTGCCACATCCGACAGGCCTACCTAGGTAGTACAAACCAAAAATTCAAACCTGTTGTAAATTGCAAATACAGTTTTATTTAGATACTGCTTTTCACATAAGGAACAATGCAAAAAACCAGATCAAATTATCTTCATAAATAAAAAAGTTACAAACGTTTAAAGATTTTCCGACTTAGAATTTTCAAGGACATTTTTAGAAAGTCCAAATTCTGCCAGCTTTGAACATGAATAACATAAGAGAAAATTATCTGAAACTCAAAATGTTTACATTTCTCTCAAGCTTAGGACAATGGTATTCTTAAAAAAAAACCCAAAGAAATTCTTATATAATTGTAAAAAAAAGAAATTTAGGCCTGATGTAAAAGTGAAAAATCAAGGCATTTCATACAAAAAATGTAACACATTGGCTGCGAGCCCTTTTCGTGAGTTTCACAGTATAAGAATGAGGCATCACACAGAGTTCCTACTTTATGGATCATCACCCCTGAACACATAGATTAAGCTCAATTTTTTTCAGACATGACAGAAGTACAGAATTAACAATAATCCATGTTAAAGTTGGCAAAAATGGAAAAAAAACACGCGTCGACAGAAAATTGCAGTTTTCGGACATTTTCTTAGTATTTAAAAGACCATAACTTTTGATCTAATGAAGCTATTATAACAAATCTTATGTATCAAAATCCTCAGCATTTCAAGACCTATGCAATGCAGTTAAAAACATTGCTATCAAGAAATGGCTACATGCTCTTTTGGTTAAGCAAAGCGGACATATGACAATATTCATGAAAAAATATGAGTATCAAACGACTCAGGAATAGATCTAGTTGTTTTGAACTTTTCTATTAAAGATCTATAGTCACCAATATTTGTATCTTTATATATACAAATATAATACAAAGCAATATATATTATGTCCTTATTTTAAAGACAAGAATAGGTGGTGTCACTGGCCTAGAGGTTAGGACTCGTAATCGTGAAATTGCGCATTTGTAGCTCTGGTTGATGACTGTCATCTTCTTCCTGGCGGCTTCAATCTTGTGTTGCAGTTGCCCCTCAGTCACAATCTGATCTGGAAATAACTCCAGGAACCAGGATAGAACCTGTGGAAGAGACCATATATTCAATTCTTTAGAGTTTGCTGTGATATTAATAAGTACCGGTACTTCATACAAAATTGGAAAAAGCTCCCGCAGTCTGAATCTATTTATTTTTCAACAAGTACAAGTTACAACAAGATCATATTATGAATAAAATGTTATAATCTATCAAAACTGGGCAGCAATCTCAGCTCTGAGGAATTCCAAAGGGTAATATTATTAAAG
>NW_004797491.1:947212-953435 GCF_000002075.1 Aplysia californica | reverse complement strand
GGGGTGTCGCAAGAAAGTGTTAAAAAAAGTGTAAGATTTTATGTGAACAGCCCCAACACCACGCCGACCACACCCGCCCAACGTCAGCGAGAGTTTAAGGACCTGACGCATGTGTCAGGGGACAAACTGTTTTTGTACTCCAAGCAATTTTTTATTTTTTTTGGGTAGACAGTCACATTTAACTTTTGATTTTGATCTAACAAAACTCTATATTGGTTACTTTTGATTGCAATGGGCATAGCAACAATACAATGTATTCCAATAGTTCCGTGGCTATACGTACGTCTTGCAACTTTTCTTGCAACTTTTGCTACTTTTTCTTGCAACTTTTTCTTTTTTCAAATGCAACTTTCTCTGAGGACAGGTTAATGATCTATTTACATGGCCCCATGTTGATTGTCCTTCTCTGATTAAGAACAGCTGAGCCAGAAGTTGGTTTGTCAAACCCATGCCATAGAGGGTAGGCATCATCCTTTCCCATTCATCAGAAAGCGGCTCTTCCTTGCAGCATATTGTTCACCTGTTGATTGAAATGTCAAGATATTTTGTAAGATAGGCTTAGGAGTAGTTGATTTAATTAACATACAGATCTAGGGGTGCTTATATAAAACATATAAATGAACAACAGGTTAAGTTTGTAGTTTGTTATGTTTCTACTCTCGACAGGAAAACCCAATGAAAACAGCCAATCATAATGTTAACTTTTGTTAAGAGATTATCATCGCTAAAAATAGCACACCACAGGCCAAGTCATTTTGCTCCTGTTTTGCTCATTCTTCATGTCCAAGTACATAGACATTTTGCAGACAGGTTAAAAAACCTAAAAATATAATCCTTGATACCAATTATTACATGGGAAAACAATTTAAACTTCATCATAAAATTATTCCATCACGTCAGGATGAAAACAAGCTCTGGTTTCACCATCACCGTGAGACACAATGATGGAATGGCATTTCAACCTTCTAGGCATCTATTTGCTTAAAAAATAGCACATTAATTTATTAACAAACACTTCTTTATGATAAATACGGTATTTTTTTACTTTCCCTCCCGTCTCACACTCGGCTACCAGTTGTCTATTTTCTACTAAATATTGATGCGCAGAACACGAATATCAACTTCATTTCCGTTGCAAATTAATAGTTTTTGAAATATTTTTTTGTTTTTAACCGAGATAGACGTGCTTTGGACCAATCGGGGGGTTCCATGGGGGCCTGCCCCACTGGGGTAAAAGAAAATCTGGGGGGTTACCCTGTTTTTACCCATAATTTGATATTTTACAGTTAGATTTGAAATTGTCTTGAAAATAATTGATTTGCGACAGTTTTAGTGGTTTTATGTGTGATCTGCAGCAAACAGTACTGCAGTTTGACCCCTGAAACAGTGCATCTGTGTGTGGGAGTGAAAGTAAAAATTTACCATAAATACTTACATGTTTTCATCAGATGCAGCTAGCGATGTCTCGTTTTGCATTTCACCCGAATCCTGACCGAAACTCGCTCCGCTGGTAGAACAGTGTGATTCTCCATTTTGCCTCGGCCGCGTCCAGGCAAAGTAGCTTTACGTAGACTTAATTAAACTCGATCGTCTCAGTCCATCCTGGTGCGTTCTATTACGTTTTAAACATAACACATTTGTAGATAAAAGGATGCTGCATCTGAATGTGGACGGGGTTTTTTTTTTCGAAAAAAATCCAAAATCCGTGATAAAGCTGACATTCCATATGCCCGAAAAACCGATGCGAACTTCGGGTGCGAATTTCGCTTGCGAATTATTTTTTTCGCACCAACGTTTTTGTCATTGGGTGAATCCATATACCGGAATTTCGCATGGCCGAGTCCGAAATTCGCATGCGAAGATTTTGTTTCGCACGAGGGAGCGAAACTTTTTTCTTCGCATGCGAATTCTTCGTGAAGTGGGCGGGGCTTATTTCTCGCCAAATCTACTTCAAAGGAACGAAGCGGCAGGGAAGCACTAGGTAAGTGGGAAAACGTCGAAATGTTGATTTCCTTGGTTCGAGAGAGAAGTGTTAAAACCAAGACTGAAAAGAAGTGTTTATTTTCAAGGTGGCTGTCATTTGCATGGCAACCACTTTTTTTTAGTTTGTGGGAAACTTTTGGGAGTCTATGTAATCTATTTATGCTATCATTTATCGTTTAAATCATGTAATAACTAAAAATAGCATTTCACTTACCCCCCCCCCCCTCCTTAATTAAATGCACTTGAATATAACTTCTAACATACATTAATTATAACTTAAGATTGCTGTCTGCGCCGCAGCCACATCAGCCAGCGCTGTCGGTGATAGGACCGAAGCTTCGAAAAGAAAACGACCCAAGAAAGCAAAGCTTATGAAGAAAGGACCATCATCAAGTCTGGACAAAGCAATTTAAAGCTGCTTTCGTAGGAACAGGAGTTCTAACAGCAAAATTCTCTTGTTTTCAACGTAGAGTGCTTGCTCTGACTGAACTGGTGCCGTGATTTCAGTCAGATGACGGATACGAATTTCGCGTATATGGAAGGAAGGCTCTTTTTTCATTGCACCCGAATTTCGTACACGAAATTCGCACCCGAAATTCGCATCGGTTTTTCGGGCATATGGAATGCCAGCTTAAATCACACTTTCAAAACTTTACACGAACATTCGTAAGGGATCCCAGAGAGTATTTAATTATATTTTAGTGTCTCTGTGGATCCTCAAAGCGAAACGAGAAAAAGGTTGCATCCGGAAAAGTAGAGCAGCTTTTCCAGATTTTTATGGTCGAGACCGCAAAGAAATCCGACGTTCCAGGTCCGAGATATTGATGATTTAAAAATGTCTATGACAAAAATCACGGATTTTGCTCTCGCCGATATATGAGTCTATTTGCTTTTACTGGTTCACTTTAAAACCCTATAAATTGCTTTAAAGTCAAATAAAAGTAAATATTAAACAAATTGATATAACAGACGAAATGTTGCCGATCAATGTGGGCACATTTTTATTGCCAAATGTGAAACTAAAAGACATACAGTGGAAACCATATATAACAGGTCCGGTAATAACAGGGATCCGGTAATAATAGGGATTTTATAAATTTTATTTAAAAATTTCTTACTCTTTGTCTCTATTAAAAGTTATCGGCAATAACAGGGCCTCTTTGGAGCCCAACCGGTTATAGCAGGGACAAAAGCTCGTTAACAATGTGTAAAAATTAAGAGAGAGAGAGAGAGAGAGAGAGAGAGAGAGAGAGAGAGAGAGAGAGAGAGAGAGAGAGAGAGAGAGAGAGAGAGAGAGAGAGAGAGAGAATAACGCAGTGATGGAGCAAGCCTACGCAAGCCATGCCACTGCAAGCACGTGCAGCTTGTAAAGCGAGAGAGGGCTGCGGTGTGCTGGTTACCACGATCTAGCCCGAACCTAGCAACACGCACGCGTAATGTGTCGCCAACGATGTCAAGCGCAAGAGAAAATGCCTTTCAATTGACAAAATAAAACAACACGAAATAATCCAGGCTGTTGACAAAAAGCAAGCTCCACTGGCAGAGATTTGTTGTCAGTTCGACATTCTACAAGGGTCGATTCACACCCTTAGATCTATCATTTATCAAGGATAGAGAGAAGATAGTGGAAGCATACTCCAGTGGAAAGTTTGGTCTGGATCGAAAGAAGATGAGACTACCCGATGTAGATGCTGTGGACCAAGCTCTTCTGATGTGGTTTAAGGCAAGGAGAAAGTTGGTGCCAAAACCCCTGTTCGTGGGTACTTGTGGCAAAGGAAACTACCTATGAATAAGTACAGCTGGATTAGTCCACAAATGCTTACTTTCCTTGCATTTCTGATTTAACAGGGATCGGATATAACAGGACATTTTCTCTACTCCCACCATCCCTGTTATATCAGGTTTCCACTGTAAATGACTTGGTTATACTTGCGAAAATCTGCATTTTTCTCCTTTGTTTTTGTATAGTGTTTTACGGCGCTCGCAACTGCATAGGTCATATGAGCGCACGGGACATTCCTAATATTTTCAGTTGGTAGGAAATTTTGAATTTTGCCCGGGTGGCGGCCGAAGCCTACTCTTATCGATTTTAGACCACCAAGGGATCTTTAACGTGCGCAACTTGCACAAGGGCCCTCCGAGATTTTTCGCCCTTGTCTGAGAAGGCTAGGTGTAGATCTTTCCAACCAGAAGATCAGGGGTGTGGCAGAAAGACAGCAGTAAGAAGGAGCCAAGGAGTAGCAGTAGAAAGGCTGCAGAAAGAATCAGGAGCCCAGAGGAGGGGGCAAAGGAGGTGAGGGGGTGGGGGCAGAAAGTGGAAATGAAAGCAGACAACAGAACATTGCTAGAGAGCAGGAAAGGAGGTGAAAGGAGACAAGTTTAGAGAAGAAAATTTTTCGGTCGCTACCTGGATTCGAACCCGGGACCTTTGAATGAGAGGCCAACACCTTAACCTCTAGGCCACGAGAGCCCCCCATTTTTCTCCGTCGCGTCGGCGCTTTCCAATCGGCAGCGTGCAGGGTTTGGACTACACATCTTTTTAAAAGGAAAAGAAAGATCATCAAAGTGGTTGAATTTGCGTGAAAATCGATTCCGTAGCCTAGAACTGGAACTATTAAAATTTGCTTCTGAAAACAAGGCAATTTTTATAACTCGATGAAATAAAAACTACTGGCTGTGTTATTCTGTATAAATTGTGAGACTTCAGGACGTATTATTCTGTCCCCGTAGGATTATGCGATTGTGCGGCCGCTTTTTTTCGCGTAATTCTGCAACATTGCATAATTTTGGATTATCCGCGTTTTTTTCCCATTTTTTCCACAAACAATTAATTTTTTTTACGCCTCGACATGTGACTAAAGGGACGTAATCACCGTAATAAGTCTCATTTCAGTGGAAAGTTGGTTATTTCCCTTGTTAAAAGATCTTGATGGGTTGTGATTTTGTATCACAGGTGCAGATGTCCTTTTAAATTAAAAAAAACCAACCCATTTTTCTTTCCTCTATAGATTTAGATCAACAGCTGAAAGTTACAAGTTACAGAGATTATCATTTTTGGTTGTTTTTTGTTTTGTATTTGGTAGCGTCAATTGCCACCAGGCTAGATCCTGTGTCCGCGTGCACGGCTGTGTGCATCTCTCTGCCTTCCTCTCCGCCCGTGTGAGTGTGTGTGTCCATCACTTGCGTTCTTTGTGTTTCTCTTGACACACTCCACTGCTGCGGTGTAAACTGTGTTCGAACTTCGATGGGTCATCATGAAAATATTGATTGTCTTGTAAATGAAGCGTGCTTGAAGCCGAAGTTACTGTGCTTATAGGCGTGTAATTTATATAGCAAAAATTCAGTAAGAGCCGTTTAGCGTGCTTGAGTTCGAAACGTGCTTAAGGCCGGCGTGCTTAAAGCCGGCACGGAATGTATACTGTTGAACCCTAGAATGCTGAAATGAAAACAATCAATTTGTTAAAGCAAGGTTATTTCACACCAATTTGAGGGTTTGGGAGATGATTTCAAGTAAGAGTCACTTACCAAATATTTACAATCTTGACTACGAACAGCTGAGAAAGTGGTGGCGCCTGGGGTCTTGTGCGACTAATTTATATTATATTTTCCCTTCATCATATTCGCCTATAGGCCTATATAAACGATATAAAAATGAATCTTGTTTTGAGCCTAGAACTAGAATATCGACTGTCATGATTCATATCATATATATCTATAGGCCTATATAATAAACATGAAAGATAAAAATTAATGCTCAAACTCAAAGTAGAGTAGAAGAGTCCAAGTAGACCTATTCAGTGTGAGAGGTGTAAGGGTAAGAACAGTGGGAGGGTAAGAACAGTGGGAGGGCAAGATGCAGTGATACTGAAAATCTGCGAATCTTGAACAGAAAGCCAAAATATAGAGATCTAATTTACTGTCACAAATCCAATGAAACGCGAACACTTACGCCCCTAAGTTCGATAACACGCTGACAAGTACAAGTTATGATTATGACGGTTTCCGATTTCACACAAAGCCTGCACCAACGCACACTTTACTTTGCAGAGAGCAGAGCTGTAGTTGTAATCAAATTTCTACACATTAAACATTTTCTTCTAGTTCCAGTTTTTTTGTCCTCTGGTGTTGCGTCCAGCCCTCCCACTATCCCCGAGTGCATCTTTTAAAAAAGGGTGACCTTATTTAGGCCACATATGACCTAAATAAGCTAAACCCCCCTCCTTTACCTTATTTAGGCCAC
>NW_004797491.1:932376-944189 GCF_000002075.1 Aplysia californica | reverse complement strand
ACAGTCCACTGTGGCCTAAATAAGCTAAACCCCCCTCCCTTACCTTATTTAGGCCATATGTGGCCTAAATAAGCACTCCCTTTAAAAAATCAATAATCTCCCCCACCATTCCTGAGTCCTGTACTTCGCAGTGCTCAGAACGCGCACAGGTTCATTGACCGGTCACAATGGCAAGTCCGACAAGGCGCTTGTATAACTTTCTCTTCTTTTTTGTTGTTGTTGCCCCCACAAGTGACAGCACAGTGACAAATGTTGATTTATTTTCAAGGCAACACCACGTTTGTAATGCCGATCGTGCATAAATGTTGGGGGCTCTCGTGGCCTAGAGGTTAAGGTGTTGGCCTCTCGTTCGAATCCGGGTAGCGACCGAAAAATTTTCTTCTCTAAAATTGTCTCCTTTTACCTCCTTTCCAGCTCTCTAGCAATCTTCTGTTGTCTGCTTTCAATTCCACTTTCTGCCCCCACCCCCTTACTTCCTTTGCCCCCTCCTCTGGGCTCCTGACTCTTTCTGCAGCCTTTCTACTGCTACTCCTTGGCTCCTTCTTACTGCTGTCTTTCTGCCACACCCCTGATCTTCTGGTATAGTGGGGCAGCAAAGTGTAAAATCATTCACATTGTCATACAAGCACCAAAATTGGCATACACATTACTTTTGGGCTGTTGTTTCATAAAAAGAAAGTTAACCACGTGAAAATCCCAAATGGCGGCCATTTTCCAAGATGGCGGCCATTCGCTGGCTCTTTGGTGTATATATAATATATGTGCCCCTGTGGTTCATTCACATTGTCATACAAGCTCCAAAATTGACATGCACATTACTTTCAGGCTGTTGTTTCATAAAAGAACGTTTACCACGTAAAAATCTAAAACGGCGGCCATTTTCCAAGATGGCGGCCTTTCGCGGGCTCTTTGGTTTATGCTATATATATCTGTGCCCCTGTGGTTCATTCACATTGTCATACAAGCTCCAAAATTGGCATGCACATTACTTTCAGGCTGTCGTTTCATAAAAGAACGCTTACCACGTAAAAATCAATATCACAGCCTGTAAAGGCATGGAAAAACAGAATACCGCCGCTCCTCTCTGGAGCAAGGGTTGTGGTGAGCTCATGAACGGATATCCACTTCAGATTTCGTCCTTGCCCAAAAGCTAGCCACATTTCCTGAAGTCCCAGTTTCTGTAATTGTGAGAAAGTGTCAACAGCAATCACAAGAACATCTGTGTCATTGGCTTTTATCATGACTGTTTTAAAGCCTCTCTTTACAGCATCCTTAATATGTAGGAAGATTCTTGTATCAGCTTCCTCGTGATTGCAGGGTGAAATCTCACTGAGGTTAGCCTGGGTGTGGTTGCTGAGTGCACGTGGACCTCTAGTGATGATGACTCTTTTTTCATAGTTGTGTTCCACAACCTTCTCGGCCAGGTATTCAAACAACTCAGTCTTGTTAGTGGAATGGCGTAGAAAGTTGCGCCAGTTCCTTGGCAACTTTCCTGTACCTGTGACCCGGCGTCTGTCTCCCTGATCTCGTTTTGTTCGAGTTTCGGATTTGAGGCTTGAGGCCTTGTACGTGTCAAACACAATGTCAATTCTGTGGTATCTTTTTGCGCATGCATCAACTTTTGGTATGAATTCCATCTCAGCATACTCTGCAAATGTCTTGGATGTTCTTGGTGGTAGCGCATTGACAAGAGCTGAACCGTCAATGATAATTACATCAGTCATAGGTTCTGCGTCGGGAAGTGTAACCTTGTCCTCCAGTATGGCAGCTAGCTGTGACTTCTGGCAGACATGCAGCCTTCCGCCGTCACTCAGAGATGCTGGAAAGGACTGATTCTCGTGACGGAAGAACTCATGCAGATCGCATTCTCTGTTCTGACAGGAAATGAACAATTTTGAGAAAAGCTGGCAGTCTTCCTTCAACACCTTATCCTTGGTAATGGTGCTAAGCTTTTCTTGCTGAAAGAAGTCCATTTTTGTCTTCTTTATTGGTGCATAGAACGAGCTTGTATCTCCATGCTTTAGTGTTTCTAAGTGCGCCTCGAAGGATGCATTCCCAGTTGAAAGGTGAGTAGCAATCCTATCAGCACTACAAGGGGATGCTATATCCTTGGTGTCCAGACTGAGCAGATCTCCAGATTCTTCTTGAAATGGGTTGCCCATTTCCTCCAGCGTACTTGTCAACCTTTGGACCATTTTCAGGAAGCTTGTCTGGCAGCCGGGTGTCTGTTCATGATGTTTCGTCAGCTCTGAGATATCCCTCAATACTGACGCCTCCTCATACTGTGCAACAAGCTGTGACACAGCAGGGCCGGCAACCATCCATCTTCTCAGTGCTGATGGATCTTCAGTGATTCCGACTGCTACTCCATCACCTTTGATTACTGCATTGGCTTGTTCATGTGCTTGGTCAATTGCCATTCCTGAGAATTCTCTGTTGGATTTGTGGACAACAAATTTCCCAGCATGGAAAGCTTCGGCAATCTGTGGATGCCGCTCCTCCAAGGTCAGCATATCTTTTAGGTGTATAGGAAGCCACCGTGCATAATTCACGTTGTTGTTTGCAAACAAGTATGGTAAAAGCTGACATAAGGCCTGACGGTAGAGACTGAAGTTGGATTCTCTCAGAGACCTGGTGAATAGGAGAACAGTTAACTCCATTGTCAGCACAATGTGCCAGTACCGGAACTGTGGGCTCTGTAGTTTGCTATGTTCACACCAGTCTTCAAAACTTCTGATGTCAGTGAGGTCAGCCAATTCTTCTGCATATGAAGAGTAGGCTGATTTCAAGAGCTGGTAGAGGCTGCACGCTTTTACTTGGTGGGCTTGGCGGGTCTTGGTGAGACTTGCAGCTGTTAGGAAAGAATCTGCTGTGCCAGAGGAAGCTACCCCTGCCTCAGTTAGAGCTCCTGTCCACCCACTGTCTTGAAGGAGGGAACCGAGTGAACGCAGCACATTCATCTCAATGTGTAATCCTCCAAACATGATGACGAATTGGCTTTCGCCATAATCTTTAGGCCACTGCCACTGGATCTGTTTGGCTGTGGCGTATATCGGCTGATCTGCTGTGATCACAGGCACTTGTCCGGGGTTAAGCAACCTCACTGCATCCCTAATCTTATCCATGACATGTCGTACTGTAGCTACAGAGTGGGCTTGGTCTCTCAGCAGAGGCAGCATAGTGGATATACAAGCTTTGAATGCAGGACCTCTCTTCTTGTCTGCGTGATGGGAAGACCATGTGATATTTACATTGTCATAGACCTCTGTGATGGAGACTTTCTGGAGCCATTCATACTCCAAAGTCTGCTGTGGTTTAAAAATCTCCACGTCTGGTGGAGCCATGCTAGTCACTTGAGGAGGAGATGGACTCTTATTGGTGAAATGTGCAGGTTTGATGTTCGCATAAGAGTCTGGAAGTTCTGGGACTGTCTTCACCATGACAGCCCTTACTTGCAGTTTCTGCGGTTGTTCTCCCTCATTCTCGGAAGTAGGGTGCTGGAACAGTGATATACTTGTACCGTGGAAAGATGTTGTTGATGTTGTAGCAGATGGATTGTGGTCTATATTGTCCATGGCCGAAGTGGTGAACAGTCCTCTTCGCAACTCTGGGGGGCAGACGACTCCATCTCTGATGTACTTAGACACAACAGCGTCTCCCAGCTCGGCGGAAATCTCCAGCACTCGATCATAGGATATGCTAAAATCCATTCGTGTGGAGCCTCTGTACGAGCTTCATCATCCTGGGCTTTGCAAACGCTGATAGACCAATGTAGATGGGGAAAGGAGTCTCTCGATCCTTTGAGTGTCTGTGGTTAGCAGCACCTTCTTTGAATCTATCATAGCAGTTATACTGAAGTAGCTGCGCCATGGCCAGGTTTGCCTTGGATGCTCCAAATCTGAGTTGAGATTTAATGCCATCACCATGCTCCACTAGGCCAACAAACTCGAGAAGAGAAGGTGGAACTGCTTTTTCAGTGGAGTCCATGTTGTATGTTCCGTCATTTGAGGTCTTATGGTCAAGCATGTCACGCCTCAAGATCTTTGCAGCTTTGGAAAGAATGATGGCATCAGAGTAGGCACAGCTCTCAGACAAAGCAAAACCAACATCATCTCGGAAGGCCAGCAGGATATCTCTCCCTTTCTTGTGTGCTTCCAGTTCAGGTAGCTCTTCCAAGATCTTCTCTTTCAGCCTGGTTGAGTTGACATTGGGTGCATTTACCCGAAGCTGTTCAAGTCGCTGTTTGTACAGATCCGCCAGTTCTGCTAATCTGAATACTGTAGAGCCCTGGGAGGTCAGTTTAGCTTCTGTAATGAATGCTAGGAGCTCAGAGAAGACTAGTGGGTGTACGCTATTTTCCTCTTCCATGCTGCTTGAATTTTTGCTTAGATGAGTTTTCTCTTTGTTGTACAGAGCAGCGAGGCAGGTAGCATGGTACTTAAACTCTTGGGCCACCACATCACCAGCACTCAAAATGGCTAAAAGCCACCCATCATTAAGATGTTGAGCACACTCATTCAGCCGCTTGTTCAGCTTCATCGTCATTGCCTGTCTAAACTCAGTTAGTGAAGACTGTTGTTCACAGAGGAAGCAAACAGAACATTTGTGGTCAACGCTGACTCTCCTCGCCTTTGAAGAGCTTTCTGCTTCTGTACTGCAACAGTTGGCTGACCTTTTCCTGGCCCGTTCCAGTCTTTGGTTGCTGAAGAGCCTCCTGCAGCTTTGGTGATACTTTGCTTTGTTTGCTCGAAGGGTTTCTTCAATACCACTGCCTTGGTCTAGGAGGGCAGGATCAAACTTAATTGGCATTTCATTGATCGACTGAAACAAAGGTATGTTCTTTCCAATCATCCTGTACCCATCCTGCTCTGTGGCATAGCGAGTTGGAGGACATTTTAACTCTTCATCTCTGTCTTCTTGGCATAAACAGCACTTTGTCCAGTCTGTTTTGCATCTTGGTATTGTAGCAATCGCCATCTTTCGTACATGTTAGGCCGAGGGACTATCCTTTTACCACCTTAGCACATAAGTATATGGGATACAACTAGGTTCACACATCACACTGCAATGTCCTACACCTAGTCCGATCATTCATCTAGTGCCATTTAACTCCCGTGTGATCTGTACACCATCCAGGTAACTTAAAGCCTCATTACCCTTGGCTCGGCTCTCCCGCGCTGGCACACCCTGTCAATTCAGGTGCGGCTACCTAATTATTAGGGGCTTATTAGATAGCATTTGGGAGACTAAATTAGTAGTAGGCCTATTTATACAAGCAAAACATCTGTAGCTTTTCGGTATTGTTTCACCTAATCTAATTTAGTTGACACTAGACCCCATGCTGGATCTCACAGCAATGATATTCGCCAGTATGCCCTGGCTGTGCTTGAACATCACTTCTCTAGCATCTTTTACAGTCAAGTGTCCTCATCTGTAGACTTCTTGCACAATAAATAATATATAGTAATTCAAATTCAGCGGCACTCCACATTCTACCGTCAGCTAGTTTGGTCCGCAAGCAAACGTAGTTTATATGGATGTGATCATTGCAGTGCACAAGCAAATTATTGAAAGTCATGGGTGAAAGTTAGGGGGAAGTATTCATGATTAGTGCCACGGGCCCATCCTGGTGATTTGGCTGGGTTCTGAAACAAGAGTCAAAAGTGCAGTTTAAAACCACTTAAATTGTTATAATATGTTCAAAAAGCATATTAAGGTGGTGATAATCATTTAAGCATATGTAAATTTGGATTCTTCATGGTTGATTACATATATTTTGACACCAAAATCATAAAATTTGCTCTACTGCCTCATGCTGTGTGACATTATGGTAGCGCATACCGGCAATGGCGGCCATCTTGAAAAATGGCGGCCATTTTGAAAAAATTGCCTGGTAAACGTTCAGTTTATGAATACGCATGTCATAATGGATATGTATGCCAATTTTGGTGCTTGTATGACGATGTGAATGATTCGGCTGATTTTTGCAATTAGCTGCCCCACTAGTAGGAAAGATCTACACCTAGCCTTCTCGGACAAGGGCAAAAAGTCTCGGAGGGCCCGTGTGCAAGTTGCGCACGTTAAAGATCCCTTGGTGGTCTAAAATCGATAAGAGTAGGCTTCGGCCGCCACCCGGGCAAAATTCAAAATTTCCTACCAACTGAAAATATTAGGTGTGTCCCGCGCGCTCACATGACCTATGCAGTTGCGAGCGCCGTAAAACACTTTACAAAAACAAAAAAACAAAAAACCATAAATGTTGCGTTATCAGACAATTACTGACAAATTTCTGGGTTAGAAAGCGAAAGTAGATCTTGATTTTCCAGTCGAGCCGTAGTGACACAGTTCCGCTTGCCGCCAGTTCGCGTGAAACGTACTCTCAGCGACGAATTAATACAGTGGAATCCTGTTATAACGAGAGAGAGGGGACCGGTGCGAAATGTCCGGTGCGAAATGTCCGTTATAGCAGGATTCTCGTTACAAGGGATCCAGTAATAAATTCAAGGGAGATAGTCAGTTAAGTAGGCCTAATAATCTATGAGTTTGGCGTTCTGTTTATTCCTTTTTGATGATGATTTGTTAAACATGATCTCTAGGTCTTATTTGATAAAAAATCGACTCAGGTTTCTTTCTCTAACACTAGCAATGTTGACAAATCGGCCTTGGCGATCAGAAAGAAGGGGCTCTGGCTCAAGGCTTACTCGCCCGCTGTGTTGTCCCCCACCCCACCACATGCACACCCTGTGGTGCGTTGCGTCTGCTTGCGTACGTCACACATTCACTCCATCCATCTATCACAGCATTGTGACCTCTCCATCCCGCACCAGAGAAGTGAGAGGCACGGTATGCCTAGATAATCTAGACTGGGCTGGCCTATCACGCGATGCGTTCTGCCACACCCTCCTCACTCATTCGCTCCGGCCTTCATTGTTGATGTTGGTTCGCATGGGCTCTCCCATTCTTTGTTTCGCTGGATCACCAACAACTTTCTCAACTAGCAAGGTTTTATAATATGTTTATTGGTCTGTGCGCTGTGCACAGCAGCAGCAATATTATAACCGACTCGCGTGACGGTCTGATTGCGCAATAGCAGTATTTTATTTACAAAGATAAAGAAAGAGAAAAAAAGGGGTTTTTGAATAGTGTCTTTATAACAGACTTCTCGTTGTTTCAGGACTCGTTATAAGTGGACTCCACTGTATCACAATCGCGACCGGCAGAAATGAACTTAAAGACATTGGATTTGGTTTTCAAATATTCGAGATCTTTTATGCCCGGGTCTCGGCTTTTTTTTAAATTCCCGGGGCCTGGCAGTCACCCTGATCCCAACAACTCTCTTTCTGATTGGCCCGTTGTCGCGGTAGCGGAGGAAAAGGAGGTAGCGGAAATCCGCTAAATAGCGGACTATTGAGACCCATGCTAGAATCAGTAGTAGCAGGCCTATAGATGCTAGAAGCAGCCAGAGAGCCTACAACTGCTAGATCTAGATCTAACTTATTGCTATGCCTTTGGGCTTTGGAATTGAAATAAAATTTTAGATTCAGCAACTAACTGTATTTCCAGAGTTAATAATAACAAATCTCACCATAACTTTGTTATTAACACATCCCAGCATCATTCAGAGTGATCATAAAACACTTTAGGAGTTCAAAATAAAAGTCAGACAGAGGAATTGAATCTTTATTTAAGGAATCTGAAAACATTTCATGTTTTGTGTTTACAGAAGCAATTTTAACTCAATCCGGCCCGAGCTCTCGCTCAACCAGTTTTTTTTTTTTACTAAAGTGCCTATATTTTCACATATGCACACTAACAATAAAATCTGTGATCCTGGGTGGGCTTTATTTATACTTGAAACCTCTAAAGAGATATTGAGGATAACGTAATAGCTATTGCTTGACTCTGTTAATTTTTGCATTTTCGCATCAACTGAAGCACTCGAAACTGCATTTTTCAAAATCAGTGAGAGATGTAAAAAAAAAAAGCCCATCCAGGATCACAGAAAATTCATTTTCACATAGTCAGGCCAAATATAAAAGAAATCCTCCACTTGTGTTTAAAATGAGAATCCGGGCCGGAACCCATACCCCTTAATTTTCATAGTTTTGAGAAAACTTGAAAAAATGTAGGCCTACTGATTTCGTCAAAACTTTCTAACCGAAACAGATAGGAGCATGAACTGAATTGTATAAAGACAATTAATCATTTGTCAATGTACCACATTCTTTTATAACTAATTCAAAGAAAAAAGTACCCCAAAAATACCGTAGGTAGTGATGAAACAGAGAGGTCAATTCAGTGGTAGTATCAACTGAAAAGAAGAAAAGAAGGAAAATTTGTCGAAAACATTTGATTCCACCTTGCCAAAATAGGAAGCAAAACCATAAATTGCTAAAAGGAGTACTATTTGCCTAGTCAGTTCCTCTCCCTGGGCAGTAGAGAAGTCCACCACTCTGTTTTTCCGCCTCCAAAAGACGGTTCCTTTCCTCCCTAGCTGCCATTTTCCTTTGCTGGCGTCTCTTCTTTGCCACACCCTCTACCGCAATTTCCGCCCTCTTTATTCTCGTGCAGTCCCTTCTGGTGCCACTGTCCAGGGTTTGGGTTGACACCTGCAGCTCCAGAAAACGCATAAATGTCTGGGTACCAAGGGCCCCCAAATTCCACTGAGCTGAGGCGAGAGCTATAGCAGCCTCCACCCTCGGTTTGGTCACAAAGACCGTTTTGGGGCACTTTAACCAAATTTGAGAATGAAAGCTCTCATTTTGATTCTGCGTCATGCCAGGCACACATTTCCCCATCAGCTCATCAGTGGTGAGTCGCTCATAAATAGGCTTCACATATGAAGCAACGGTGGGGTTCAGGTATGTAGACAGCTTTCCGTTATAAAATGTGATGGTGCTGTGATTCCTAGGCTTTTTTGTCTGTTGTAGAAGCACCAACTGTTTTCACCGGGTGGGCATTTATCAAGGTTTGGGGCTTCGTCTGAGCTGGTGCTGTGCAGCAACGCAGCCATGACCGCATCACGCATAAGCTCTGGGGAAGAGTTGAATGTCCTCACAGCTTTTGTGTAGTATGACTGGAGACGTTCAATCTTCTCCTGGTTGAAGAGAATAGAAAAGAAAAAAATTGGGGTATAACATTAGAACGAGGATAAAGGTGTTGTTTTTATCATCTGCAGACAGAAACTACACTCAATGACAAGAAAATAATTGCAGACTGAGAACAAAATTTAACACTTTTAGCAGCACTGTAAAACAGACCCTATGCACAAGATATCAGTTGGTAGTCCATTTCATTCACGACAAAGAGAAAAGCAAACCTCCAAAATATGACGAGAAAGCTTTACAGTGGAATCCTGTTATAACGAGAGGGAGGGGACCGGAACAAAATGTCCGTTATAGCAGGATTCTCGCTATAAGGGACCCAGTAATAAATTCAAGGGAACTGTAAAGTAGACCTAATCTATGAGTTTGGTGTTCTGTTTATTTCCTTTTGCTATCTCCCCTGATATGGATTTTGTTTCAACATAACCTCTAGGTCTTAATTGATCAAAAATCGAATCAGGTTTCTTTCTCTAGCGCTAGATCTAGCGATGTCGACTGACAGCTCGGTGTTGCCGATCAGAAAAAAGGGTTCTGGGCTAACTCACCCGCTGTGTTTTCCCCCACCCCACCTCGCCCTGAGGTGAATTCTGTCTGCTTGCGTACGTCACATATTTGCTCCATCCATCACATTGCTGACTGTGACCTCTCCATCCCCGCATCGGAGAAGTGAGAGGCATGGTAGGCCTTGATAATCTAAATCTAAACTAGGCTTACACTGGCCTATCACGCGATGCGTTCTGCTTGTCTGCGCATGCCACACCCTCCCTACTCAGTCGCTCCGGCCTTCATTGTTGACGCACATGGGCTCTCCCATTCTTTGTTTCGCTAAGTCACCAACAAGTTTCTCAACTGGTGAGGTTTTACATTATGTATAACTGGTCTATGCACTGTGCACAGCAGCAGGAATATTCCGCTATAACCGACTCTCTTGTTTGTCTGATAGCGCTATAATAGCAGTATTTTATTTACAAAGGTAAAGAGGAGAAATAAACGGGGCTTTAGAATAGTGTCTTTATAACAGACTTCTCGTTTTTTCCGGACTCGTTATAAGTGGACTCCACTGTATAAAAACAAAAGTTTTATAAATAATGTCCCCTGTTATTAGTTACCTCAAACCGCCCGTAACGCTGCCCGCGCGAGGCCAATTTTTTAACCATTTTCTATGGCGTTTATCACACAAAGTGCTTGTTTAATGTAACAAACTTTAACATAAATAAAAAGTACAGTTCAAGCTCATTAACCACATGTATTTTTTATTTATATGTGTTCATGGGAAAGAAAGTTACAAGTTTGGATTTAGAACCACCGTTTACGCTTTTCGGGGGACCGGCCGGGCTTTTTTTTTCGACCTTGCCTATGCTACCATCTTCAACGGCTCTGCGCGTTCGGGCCAAGAATAGAACTGGGTCAAAAACATCATTATTATGCAGAGAAATGGACGCCGTTTCGTTTTGTATCCAATTTGTTGGGTATAAGTGGCGAAAAGTTTCAAAATTGAAAATATCTGGAGCAATGAGGTCAACGCCTATAGAAAAGATGGAACAAACAACATCTATAGTGGCCCTGCAGAGGAGATGGGAATGCAAGGCCCTCATACAGTACACCAAGGCCACAGCTATGGAGGATCATATACTGCACACGAGAACAGCGAGATCAAACACCGCAAGACTCAAAAGATCCAACTTCATCAAAGAAAGCAGAAAAATCCAAAGATCCCTACAGGACCATCTACCAGCCACAGTTAACATGCTGAATCACACCCCAGAGGCACCATCATGGGAAAAGAAAAACACAAACATATCTATACACACGTCCATTCCTATGTTCACCACAAAAGATGACCACAGCGACCTGAGCAAGAAGTCCCTCACCCTGTCCATGCTTGAAGTTGAAGAAAGATACCCACGAGAAGCATGGATAAGGATCTATACAGACGGATCTGCCACTGATGCTGTGAAAAGAGGAGGAGCCGGAGTGTACGTACAGTTCCCAAATGGACGACGACAAGCAGAGGCAGTCCCAACAGGGCGACATTGTACAAACTACAGGGCAGAGACGGAGGCTATAGTACATGCAGCAAACATCTTCAAGAATGTGGTAGACCCCCAAAGCCAAGTAGTACTCCTAACAGATGCCATGTCAGTACTGAAGGCAATCACTTCCGGCAAACTACCAAGGCTACGAAAAGAATTTGAGGACATCCCATGTCTGAGGATCATGCTGCAGTGGATTCCATCACACTGTGGTGTCTTGGGAAATGAGCAGGCAGACAGGATGGCCAAACTAGGAGCACAAAAAGAGCAACCAGACAACAGCGTTAACTACACAGAAATAAAAACTTTACACTATTTAAAGCACCTCAGACACCAGATAACTACCATGAGCTGTCCCGCCAAGAACAAGTGATTATCTTCAGACTAAGGACACAACACACAAGACTGAGACAATATATCGTCGGCGGAGAATTCCAACCGTCCAACTCTGATTTCGTAAATTTTACAGGAGAGACAAAAAACAGAATTCAAAGGCTCTTTTGGGGATTTACTGTCTTTAAATGTGCTAGACTGGAATACATGACTCTTAGTTGGGTCAAAAACAATAGTCCCGTGACCGTGGGCTCCGGAAGTTTGTTTTTTACGTGTTTTACCATCTTCAAGGTCTAAGTAAGAAAATTAGCCCCCATGCCTCTTTTTACAATGTGGGCGTTAC
>NW_004797491.1:900382-928098 GCF_000002075.1 Aplysia californica | reverse complement strand
TTTGAAGGCCTCTATCTTGGAAACCAGTCATTCTAACATGCTTTGATTTAGAGATATCAATATTTGTGTTGACAGCTCTGGGGAAAAGTTTTCATTGATTTGATCATGCACTTTGTATTTTATAACACCTCAAACATGGGTGAAAGTCGCAGTTGAAAAGGTTTCGTTTAAAAATAAAACTTTGAAATACCATATCTCGATTGTTTATTGATGGATTTTGATAATTCTTTTTTTTAATGTTCTTGTTTCATAGAGTAGATTTGAACCCCTGAGGTTTAAACGTCAATATTGTTCAAAAATTTTTTCGCTTGTGGTACCTATTTTTAGACTGCTTTCTGTGTTAGTATTAGCCTAATGTATCGCCAGGCTCGCTATGAGTGTCGTCATTGCTCTGTTAGTCCAAAGTGTGTTATTTAGGTCAGATTACCACCGCTGTACATACTACAGTAGGCTATTATGCTTAGATTTACATGAAGTCCGGGCACCTTGGTATGCAATGGTAGATGTTTTACAGCTCTTCAGACACAGTTATAGCCATAGGTGTCAACGAAGACCTTGTGCTGATAAAAGAATAGGATAGTGTTTGTTGCTGACCTCTTTTTTTCTGCTTATGAGGGCTTTACACAATAAAACTTTAAAATTTGGGGCACACAGCAGGGCAGACTCTATGGGCAAACTGCATGTGTTCCCGATGGAATAATCACTCTGTAAACATGTGGTATTGAAACCATTCATATTGTGGCAGATAATTGATTCTGCTTGAGGCATTCTAATGAGAGAGGTACCAGGTATCTGAAACATGTCATTCTGATTTCTGACAATGTAAGAATCTAAAATCAATTTTATATATATATAGTATAAGGTTTTACGGCGCTCGCAACTGCTAAGGTCATATGAGCGCGCGAAACACAAGTTGTTCACCTCTGCGAAAGTTCACTTCACGACTGGTAACTAATTTACTTTAAAATGCTAAAAAGTTAAAATATTCAAATTCGGTGTAAATACATTTGTGATCTAAAACAACTTTTAAGTAACAATAAAAATTTTAAATAATATCAAATTCACTCTACAACTCGCCATAAAGGCCAATGGCCTTTATAAAATTTAAAATTCTGCTGGGAACAACGACGGAGAAAATATCCTGCAATTTCTTGCATTTATAATATTTCCTTCGGATCTCTCCAAAGTCTAGACATTCTGTTAAAATGTGTCTAATGGTAAAATCTGTGTCGCATCCGACACAGAACGGCTTCTCCTCTCCCTGTAGGAGGTATTTGTGAGTCAGGGCCGTGTGTCCGATGCGCAATCGAGTAAAAATGACTTCGTCTCTTCTGGAGAGATCCGAAGGATTTCGCTGTTCTAGTCTGGGTTTAATTTCATATAATTTATTATTTTTCTGGTTTTCCCAGTGGCTCTCCCACAGACTGGAGGTGTACTTTTTGACTTTATTTCTAAAGTCAGTCTGTGGGAGAGTGTTTGTCGTTGATCCCAGCAGAAGGGATGAGGCTTTCTTCGCCAGGTCGTCTACCTGCTCGTTTCCTCGGATGCCCACATGGCTTGGGTATCCATGCGAACATGATGTTTTTTCCTGTTTCGGATAGTGTATGGATTTTCTGTTGTAGCCTAACTATTTTTGGGTGTAAGAGTGTGTAGTTTGTGAGTGAGGTGATGCAAGACAGAGAGTCAGAAAGGATAAGGAAAGATTTGTTAGGAGAATTTTCTACAGAGTCCAGTGCCATGTCAATGGCAGTGGCCTCCGCAGTGAAAATGGAGGCTTCAGGATGGAGTCTCCTCTGGTGTGTATTGTTGGGAGATAGGGCTGCGGCGCCCACTTCATTGTCTTTTTTGGAGCCATCCGTGAAGATGAGCTCCGCACCGGGGTATTTATCTATTAGTTTTTTGTATTCTGCTTGAAAAGTTTTGGTGTTTGTGCTTTCTTTGTTGTGTGTGGTCAGCTGTAAATCTACTTTTGCCTTGGTGAGGTGCCACGGAGGGAGGTCGGGGAAAAGAATTTGTTGGATGTCTTGTTTGGAAAAGTGTAAGTTTTTGAGGTCCTCGAGAATTCTGAGGCCGAAAGGTTTGATGAGTTTTTCGTTGTTTTGGAATCTGTTTCTGGTTTCTGGATTTGTTTGAAAAATGCTGTTGTGCGCTGGATTTTCCGGTGTTGAGCTCTGTTTAACTGCGTATTGTAGTGAGAGTTGTGTGCGTCTGAGTGAGAGTGGTGGAATGTTGGCCTCGGCCTGTAGGCTCTCCACCGGAGAAGTGCGGAAAGCCCCCAGAGCGAGGCGGAGTCCTTGGTTCTGTATTGGATCTAGTATTTTTAAGACGTGTGGTTTTGCCGATCCGTAGACTTGACAGCCGTAGTCAAGCCTGGACCGGACAAGGGAGATGTACAAGTGGAGAAGGTGTTTTGAGTCCCCGCCCCACTCCGGATTTGATAGAATTTTCAAAGCGTTTAACGCTTTCTGGCACCTCACACGAAGGTCTTTGATGTGTGGTATGAATGTAAGTTTTTTGTCGAAAATGACGCCGAGGAAACGAGCTTGGTCCTGGACGGGAATCCTTTCCCCGTATAGTGTCAAATCCGGCTGCAGCACACGTCTGCCTGTTCGGCAGAAGTGTACTGCAACCGTCTTTGACGGGGAGAACTTGAAACCGTTGTTGTTTGCCCACGTTTCAAGTTTTTGCAGCTGCGTTTGCAGCTGCCTTTCCATAGATCTCAAATGAGGATTTTTCGATCGGCAGCATATCAAGAAGTCGTCAACGTATAACGAGCTGTCTATGCTGTTCTGGAGGGTTTTCACTATGGAGTTAATTTTAATTTCAAATAGGAGAGGAGAAAGGATGCTCCCCTGGGGGACTCCTTCCTCCTGTTGGTGGGGGTCTGAAAGGGAGGATCCGACACGAACCTGGAAGGAACGGTTCTTCAAGAAGTTGCCAATGAAGGCAGGGAGGTGACCGCGTATGCCGAGTGCGTGCAGGTCTCGAAGAATGCCGTACTTCCAGGTTGTGTCGAAGGCTTTTTCTAGGTAAAAAAAGATGGCGATCATGTGGCCTCTTTCAGCGAACGTCTCGCGTATAAAGGTCTCCAGGCGGACCAGGTGATCCAGAGTGGATCGAGTTTTCCTGAATCCGCATTGGAGACCGCTCAGCGAGCCCGTCGTTTCCAGAAACCACATGAGTCGCCTGTGAATTATTTTTTCAATTAGTTTGCAGAGACAGCTCGTTAGTGCTATTGGTCTGTAATTGGATGCGTGTGTGTGGTCCTTGTTTGGTTTGGGTATTGGAATGACAGTGGCGAGACGCCAAGACTCCGGAAAGGAGTGCGACCGCCACATGTTGTTGTATATGTATAATAGAAGTGTGAGTGTTTCTGAGGGTAAGTGTCTAATGATCTTGTTGTGGATGTCATCCGGTCCCGGGGCTGTATCGCCCAGGTCCGAGATGCACGATGTTAATTCGTCTATTGTGAAGTCTGCGTTGTAGGTTTCAGTGTTGTTTGAGTGGAAGTTTAGGTGTTGTTTTTCTCTGTTAGTTTTGACGTTTTGAAAAGTGGTGTTGTAGTTTGCTTGGGATGAGTTTTTGGCTAGAGATGTAGCTATTGTGTTTGCAATGTCTACTTGTGTTTCAGCTGTTGTTCCATCCGGCCTCTGGACGTGCCGAATGGTGTCTGTGCGTCTACCTAAGAATTTTTTTAGCAATTTGGAAAACTTGGTTGAGTGGTGTCTGGCTGTTGATTTTGGAGATGTATTTTTGGAATGATTGTCTTTTGCTCTCCCTGAGGCATCTACGTGCCACAGCTCGAGCCTTTAAATAACTTATCTTGTTTTCTATGGTGGTGTTGTTGACGGCCTTTCGATACGCTGCCTTCTTTTTCTTTACTGTGTCCTCACATTCCCAAGAGAACCAGATCTTGTTCCTCCGGGGTTTTGTTTTTGTTTTTGGAATGTGATTGTGGCATATTTCTAAGAGCTTTTCGTGAAATTTATTGTAGTTGTGGTCGAAATTGGGATTAAGAATCTTGGAACATTGATTGGCAAACCCGTCCCAGTCGGCTTTTTTGAAGTTGAAGCGTTCTGGGATCGGGTCGTTTTGGAGGCTATTGTTTTTGAGGAGAATTGGGAAATGGTCCGTACGGTCATCCAGCACAGACCACTCAAGATCTGGGACTAGTTCAGGGGTACAAAAAGTGAGGTCAAGGGATGAAGTGCCATAAGTGGCTCTGTTTCTATAAGTTGGGGATTTATCATTTAAGAGACAGATGTTATTTTGAAATAAAAAGTTTTCTATTACTTTACCTTTCTGGTCTATAGGTTTGTCTCCCCAAAGGGGGCTGTGGGCATTGAAATCACCTAGTAAAATAAAGGGTTTTGGGAGCTGGGACTTTAAGTCATTTAGTTGGGTTATTTTGAGGGGGTAATTTGGTGGGATGAAAACTGAGCAGATCGTGATTGGTCTGTGCAGGGTGACCCGTACGGCAATAGCCTAGAGGGTCGTCTTAAGATGTACTTGTCTGTGGAGTGTGTGGTTGTCGGTGTAGATGGTGGTACCACCGGAAGCAATCTGGTTCTCCGTGTGAATGTGATGGTACGCAGTAAATCCTCTTAAGTCTATGGTTGAAGCCGGGGCGAATTTTGTTAAAAATCAATTTTGACTTACCGTTTTGCCACATGATTGACACACTCCGCCTTCTTTGGAATTATGGATTCGTATGGGTTGAGAACCAGTACTGCCGCAAACGATTTGGAATCTCCATCCCCAATGAGTGTGGTGTACCTCATCTTGTGCAGGAGTGAGCGACCCCACAGCACCTTTGCTCCCTCCACCTTCATTCCACCAGATGACCCATTATAATTGGCTTGACATTGGGGCTTGTGAACTTCGAGCCATGAGTTGAACTCATCGGTTATCAGCTGGGCCTTCATAGTTTTGCAAAGCTGTGAAAATACAAAATCAACTTAGTGAATCAATATAAATAAAAGCAAAAGCAGAGGGAAAAATAATCAATGCTCTGTACGTACATGACATCAATATAAAGTATAGGCTGCTTTTGGACAATTCGGCAATGTGCGTATTATGTTCACATTTTTTTGTGGTGTGTAAGAAAGTTTGAGTGAGAACTCACTCTTACGAGAAGCGGGATTGGGGCAGTGAGTACTGTGTACCTAGTGGTGAGAAGGTAGTGGTTAGAGACCAGCCGGTGATTAATTTTAGTGGATTGTGAAAATTCTTGAAAGAGGATTTGGGCGGCAAGAAGCGTCTCTTCGTGACCTAACATGTGGAGGTAAGAACCAGTGAACTTGTTACATAAAGCATTTCAAGAAAGATGAGAGCACTTAGTACAAAATATTACTTCCTTTATCTATGTTACATTTCTTGAACATTTGGGACGTGAAAAAAAACAAACCGACAAACAACCTCCCCCCAAAAAACAACAACAAAAATAAAATAGAAAGCCAAAAGAAACAATCAAACAAAAGACGCAGCATACATCAGTGTTCTACTTACTTGGCAATGCATGGACATGACATGATAATCTAGTATCAAGCCAGTCACAGCACAGATGACAGCAGCTGCACCATGGTCAGAAGTATGTGCCAGGTGCCATCAAATGTGACGTCAATGTTGATGATACCATCTGTATCAGGTTCATACAGGCTGTGGACTATTGCATGGGCACGGGCCATCACAAAATCTTTGGTTTTAAGTGCGCTGTCATGGGCCACTTTGGTCTTGTCCTGAAACGTCTTCAGGTGGAGGCATGGCATTCCAAGAACTTCTGTGAAGTGGGCGAGTTGTCCATGACCCATTCCGACAGCGCATTCCAAGAACTTCTGTGAAGTGGGCGAGTTGTCCATGACCCATTCCGACACCAAGAGATGAAGCTGCTATTGCCCGGTTTACCTCAGGCTCCTTTGGGTTTGAGGAAATTCAACGGGATGTGCTTGCAGTCCCACCTTCTTGTTCTTGTTCTTGTTTCAGGAAGCAACATCCCTGCACTCCGGACATGTCCATTGATGCTCCGTTGCTCTCTCCAAAATGTTGCCGAGGGTCCCTCTACTGATTGTGCCAGTGCACATCTGGTTGAACGTTCTTCTGTTCTTTCCTGCAAGGATGCCAGATTTTCCGCTTCCTTTTTTTAGTCCCACCTATAGCACCACACACAGAGCACTCTGATCTTAGACTAACAGAGAGGCCCCGTCTTCCAGTCTGTCTGAGATGGATTGACTTAGCCTCACAAACTCCACATTTCAAGTCAATAAACAGACTCTGAAGTTCATTGAGGTGAACTATTGTGGTAGGCAGTTCCTCTTCATTAGCATGCACTCTGTCCTCCTCACTGACATAAGCCAGTTTTCGCTTTGATGCTGACAGAGGTTTATGCATGGGCTGGGACTGTGTACCAGATTCAGTGGAGGTTGAAGCCGAAGGTAAACTTTCATCAACAGAAGGCTGTGGGTGGTCTTCTGGAGCAGGACGCGGTACATTTCTCTTCGACTCAAGGAGTTTCTTCATCCTCTCCTTCAGTAAGTTTTTTGCCCTTCACGGTTTTAACCACTCTTTGCTTCTTTCCGAACCCAGGCATACTGTGGAAAATAATAGTAGATTGAATTATCTATTATAAAGAACATTTAGGAAAAAAAACTACCTTCGGCCTTCGGGTACTATACTTCATTAACTAGCAGTCATAATTCATAAGATCGATCACATTTGAAATAAAATAGACTACTTGGATGTTACAAATACTGCAAGATTGATTATGGTCAGAAATGCAATGGGTATACAGCTGTTCAGAGTTAGATAGAATTAGAATTATGATTTTACTTAGATGATCTTAGCAGTAGCCTAGATTACCTAAATCTAGATGGGAGTCGGGATCCTAATTCTAATTCTAACTCTGATCACAGCTGTAACCTAGTTGCATTTCAATTCAGGTTTCCAAAATAGCACACCAAGTAGCACGTCCTACTTGTGTGTAAAGACCTGGGCTTAAAATTTTCAGGTTTTCCATCCCTTTTCAAGTCATAATTTTAGCTGGTAGATCTAACCAAAACAATTGGGGTACTGGAAATGATCCGGAACACAGACAATTCCAGCGCTAAACCATATACCAAGACACAGACACAATCACAGAGAAAAAAATTAGATCACAATAAAGGGCTGTCATAGTGAGGGAATGTACCGTCTCAGACAATCAGGTAATCGGCACAATATAAGCCGACTCTAGCTCGCTCTCATGTTACTGAATGTTCATCATGTTGGCCTAGATTTAGATTATAGAATCTAGATCTAGAATCTAGATCTAGATTCTAGGATATCAAATCTACATCTAGACAATCTACTAGATCTAGATCTAATCTAGAGAGTCTAGATATCTAGATTTAGATTCTAGATCTGAATAGTATTTGCAAGTTTTGGAAGTGAACTGTGTCCAAAACAAAAAGTGCGAAAACTGAGACTGAGTTGTGTCGGTCGAGCTAGATCTAGATCTCTAGATATTCAGTGTGGGTTGAATGTTAAAATTAATGAAAACTGAATATTACAAATGCTGCCCACACTCCAAATCAAAATGACATTCCTGATCCTAATTCTAGTACTATTACACCAACAAAACTAGGCTAAGCCTACGCTACTGTCACTATACAACACTACGGCAGACAGCGAACAGCTGATTGATGTGTTATTTATACTCTGGTCCACTATCGTCGAATGTAGCCTAAATACAACAAGTTCAAAACAAAATACTAGCTATTGGAACATACTCTTACCTGCTCAGTATTCAGTAGGAAGAGTGTCAAAGCTGAAAATTGGAGTTTTCAGGTTTCTTCGTCCCTTGTTTCAAATGATAGATCTAGTTGCTTTCGAAAACAATCGAAGATGAGGTGGGCCTAGCACAATCAGGCGACAAAAGATGCAAATATTTTCGTAAACAACAGGCAAATGTCGCATTCTGGGATTGAAAGTGATGTAATTCGCTAAATTTAGTAATATAGCACTGTTTCAGCCAATTGTAAACATGGACGGTGTCGTTTGGAAACAATTGACAGCGTCTGTGCCGGTGGGAAAAGCGTTGAAGCTATAAATAAACCGTAGAAGTGGGTTCTCGGCACGGAAAGATCAGTTACCAACGAAGGGCACAACACTTAACAGTGCCAGATTTGTTTTGGCTGTCAGGGACGAATATTCCCCGTGGTCTACCTTAAGTAATTGTGTTTCTGATACAGTCAACCGCTTGAGTGTTAACCTTTCGTAAAGTCAACTATTTGGGGCTAATCCTAATCATTCAAGACTCAAGAAGAGATATATTTCGCCTGAACAAGTGGTGTACACACCTCCAACTACATGTACTTTGTTCTTTCATTATCTGTTGTTTTGGTGACAACCAGAATTATACTCCCTGAAATTGAGATTACATCTTGTTTATAACCAGGTAGGCTACTTTGTAATTTTGTAGTTGTCATCTTCAATTTTCAATGGCCAGTAGTACAATGGATAAAGTCAACCTTGCTCAAAGTCATCACTTTTTTTCTGTCCGGGGTGTTGACTTTATCAGAATTCCGCTGTATATATATTTTTTTAAATTAAAGCGCTTTTGTCATAAACACGAGTCTCAATTTTTTCCTTTTTATTAGTAAGAAAGAGTGTGTATGCAATAGTTTCCTTGAATGATTTACTCTAATGTGTGGTGAAATCAGGCGCTCGTCAAAATAATGAAAGTGAAAAAAACTGGCATTTTTCCGCAGGTTTGGGAACTTTTATTGAATTTTTTTTTTTTGCGCTGAACACCTTTTACGTCCATACTGATAGACGTTCATTACATGCACAAAATTTGTGATTTTTCAGTTTTAAAGGCTCTCAAGCTATTGAAGTTTTCAAACTTTGGAGGCCGTTTTCTCACGAAATTTACCTCTGAAATCAGGTGACCCCCACCTCCTTCAATCACAAATATTTCGACTTCTATTCAGCATAGATGAATACTGTTTTCATCAAAAGGAAGGAAAATGGACAGGCTTTAAGATGATATCAATAACTCTGTATGCCTCAAAATCAAAACTGACGAGCGCTTGATCCCACCAATTTGTGACACCTATTATTTTTTAGTGTGTATATTATTATGTGCATGTATGTGTGTATGCATGTTTTTCATGAATATTATGCAATGCGTATAGAGCAATGATTGTTGTACGGATTGGCGCGATATAAATGTCATATTATTTTTTTTAAAATCATTATAAGCGAACAATGTAATATTACCGCGGGAGGGGGGGGGGGGGGGGTGTCAAAAAGTCCCCAAAAAAGTGTAAGATTATATTTGAACAGCCCCTAAAAACATTTACTCTCTCTCTCTCTCTCTCTCTCTCTCTCTCTCTCACCACAACCACGCACAAAACAAACGCGTATACACACCCACTCACACATTTCTCTCTCACCACAACCACACACAAAACAAACACATAGTATACACACCCACACACACAACTCCTACCCTTGGTCCACTATTCATTCAGCATCATTCCTCTATTTTGAAATAATCCCCTGCAGTAAATAAAAAGATCTGTAGAATCTCGATGTTCTTGCGAATCCAAGGTAAGTTCAAGAAATCTACCATTTATGTGGCCTAAATAAGGTAAGAGAGGGCGGTTTAGCTTATTTAGGCCATATTGGCCTAAATAAGGTTAGGGAGGGGGGTTTAGCTTATTTAGGCCATATGTGGCCTAAATAAGGTCACCTTAACTAAAAACCATTCATGCATATAATGAAAAAAACCAAAGATAATGCTGCAGAAATGTTGCAAAAGTAGAATATTTAATGAACATACTTATGGTGACAAACTGCTTGAAAAGGAAAAAACATAACTAACCAAACGCATGCGGAATCTTCACGCATATAAACAGCCTGTCCCAATATAGAAAGACTGGATCCAGGCAAGTGTGACGCAATGTTGTCTTAATTACGCCTCAATTTGTGCACTCCAAAAGTGTGGACAGCTGGCTAGTTCTTTGACCATTCTTTTCTGTTGTTAGGTTTTTGCATTGTTCTGTATGTGTTTTTTATGTAGCATTTTACACTCCAAAAGACAATATATAAATCATTTAGGAGGATTGTTTTGACCCCGCCAGCGAGGGCCAACCAACCCAGGCAGACTGAAGTATTAAATAAAAATTCTCCCCGCACAAGAAATGGACTCAGGCCTTATGCAATGGCAAAGCATTGAACCACTACACCACAGACGCTGGTGTATTGTTCTGCGAAACAAAGGTATAACATCATATCAGGCCAGTAGTGAGGGTGCTCTCCTGCCGCTATGTCCTGAAGTAAACAAGATACCTTAGAAACTTTCTACAACACATATGCACACTGCAGAGAATGATAACATGCCATCCTTTTATGCAAACCTCAACAGTAGAAGTAGAAGAATGCATCCAATGATGATAAAATCTAGTCCACCACACCTACACTCAAATAGTTATTGAGGTACGAGACGTCTTCGATTCATTGATTACCAAGACATTTCAACATAATGCATGATGTAGCTGGGATACATCTGCTAGACGGAGGGCAACCTCTACATTTCTTCTACTCCATTCTTTTTTTTTCTTTCATACACTCCATACCTTATCCCATGTCATCATCCTCCCCCACCACCCGAAAAAAACCCAGCCTTTTCTTTCTTTAAAAAAAAAAATCAAAATGTTTATTAAATCTTAGTTTAGTTCAGTTCAGTACTGAATGCCGTTTCTTCCTCTTAATGGAGAACTACTGAGTGTGTATGTGTGTGTGTGTGTGTGTGTGTGTGTGTGTGTGTGCGTGTGTGCGTGCGTGTGTGTGCGTGCGCGCCCGTGACATTGCACCAGTCAAGAAAAACACCAACTGTCCACAGACAATTCATAGTAGTACACTGAGACATAACGTTTGACCAGGACCATCCCAGCAATGGTGGACATTCCAGGTGTCATGTCATCAACAAACAAGCAAATCATAGTCATTGCCATGTGAGAACTTCCTCTCTCCCACATGGGCGGAGCAGAGTGGAGGCCTCAACGTCAAGTTTGTGTTACCATGGTCGACTGAGCAGAGTGGGACAGCCTACTCAAATAGTCACCTGGTGAGTTGCCACTTGTCAAACCCTGAGGGCCGACAGGGAACTGATCGCATGAATAAAACAGTGAGGACAAATCTTACAAGGAACAAGTGGAAAAGTTCATTGGAAGAAACAACAAAATACATTGTAGCCAAAAGTCTGAAAGAAGAAATTTTTGAAAGGCAAATTAAAAAGTTATATAACTTATAACTGATATGTTGCTTCAGAAACAAAATAACACAACACCAACTATCTACAATTAGTAACTTTTGGAAAAATGGGGATTAAAAATAAGGTCACAAGAGCGTTGAATATACAAATGTGCACAGGGTAATGGCCCTTCTTCATCACTTGGGAAAATAAAGAGGATAAGATTTTCAAAACGCAGATTACACAGCACCATTAAAATGATGACACCTATGGTAAAACCAGGATTTTTATCCACAGATTTCACAAAATGTCTTACAATAAACAGTGGGTGCGGCTGAAATTCATGTTTTTCATGTCTGTATCAGTAGTGCAGCTCCTTTCATTTGTTATTAGATTTAACTCTTTATCTCAGGCAAGCCGCTCCCAGCGGCTAGCGGTCAGAACCGCTGTGCTGCTGACAGCGACTCAGGTACATTTCATTACGACGACTTTGACATCAAATTCATTAGAACAACATCTCATTTGATTTAATGACCAATTTAGTGACAATTCTGTCATTTTTAGATTTAGTACCAAAAAAAGGGCCCAGGTATAGTGGGTTTACCCCCCTCGGAGTTAAGAAGGAGGGGTTGATTCACACGAGTTCTCTACAAAGTAGGGCGGAAATAAACTTAAATGAAGCTTTCAGTTTGTGTACAGAACTGGACACAACAGGACCCGGACCTGCTCACAATGCAGTAAACAAAAATCCCAGTTTATGGCACTTGCAACATACAGTCGAGAATGGATATTTCGAGCACATCATGGATTGACAAATATTTTTGACGTATCTGTAATTTCAGTAAATCGCGAAGGCGAAAAATATTGAAGTAAATCAAGGGAAGTTACAGTGACAATGTAATAATAGTTGGGAGGATGAAACACTGCCATCTTGAGAAGTACCCGATACCAATAAAAGGATAGAAGGGACAATAATGATAGGGATGATATTTTTATACAATGATCTCCCTTTCCAGGACAAATTCCTGAGAGCCAAATGGCTAAAGTTAAAGACAGAATGCAGTGCTGCATTGGGCCAGCCGTATATATGTGGAATACGGTTTTGTTTGAGTGCATGTTTGTGTGTGGTTGTTTAAATGTGAAGTATGGATCAAGAAGTAATTACACCAGAGGGATGGGTGGTGTACTTTAACCAGTCCTGGTTACACCATCATGATCTTTACCTGAAGTAAGAACAATCTACAGTGGGAGTCGCATTCAATGAGGTCACATTCAGCGAGAAGTCGGCTCCAACGAGGCAATCCTTAATCCCCGATTTTTCCTATATATCTGTTTGTAAATGTACACCAGCTCCAACGAGGTTGCAAACAGACCGAAGTCGCTTTCAACGAGGTCGCGCGGTTCCAAAAGCGACGAGTTTTTCCCCTTTCTCTGCTTCTCATGCGAAACACAAGGCCCATCGTCAATTCCTAACAGATTGCATTGCTAGATCTAGATCTAGTGTGCCTCCTAATATTATGGGCTCCAAAACCAAAAGGATGGGCGAGGGTAAGCCTACGGTAGGGATGGGAGGGGGTGGGTGGGAACGCAATGCGGGCCATGTGAAACGGGATGAACTCTGGACGGGTGGGTCTAGATCGAGACCTTCATTTTTTTTTCAATTTTCTTTTCTTCCCCTCATCAGAAAATCCAAGCTCCCGCCTTTATTCTGTTCCTGTGGTTTTATGCACCCCGCATAATTTTGCAAAATTTGATCATTTTTTGCACAATTTCTGATTATTATCCTTTATCATTCTTTGTTAACATTAAGTGAGCCGAAACCATAGTCCCCTGAACATCCATGTCAATAATAAACAACTGAAACAGGTGAAAGAGTTTAAATATCTTGGCAGCACTTTTTCTGAAAACGGGTCCATAGACAGAGAAATAGAAATGCGAACTCAAAAAGCCAACGCTGTCACCTACCAGCTCGCACCCCTTTTATCTCATCCAAACATCTCCATGGACACAAAGAGTAAGAGACAGCTTATCACCTCAATATTCATACCAACACTATGTTATCAGTGCCAGACCTGGACCTTAAGGGGGTGTAGCTATGGTCAACACCCAAATGCTGTAGTTTTTGGTCTAATGCTTGCTTTTCTGCATCAAAGGGGGTGACATAGTACAAAAAAAGGTTACCAAGCAAAAAATTCAAGATTTTAGCCATAATAATCTCGAGCCATCAAAAATAAAGGATTGATTCAGCATTTTTAAAACTAATTTTATATTTTGTCAATCATCAACACTCATCAAGATAGAAGCCTAATATTTGGCATGGCGATTACTGTTGGTAGGTAGAACAACCTTACAGAGCCAAATTTTAATTTTCTGTACTAACTTGTGAGCTTTACAGTCCTTGTTATGCACTACATTCAGGTCTCCAATGTTTTAAGATTTTTTAAAATAAAAAAGGCCTAAAACTCAAATGTGTACCATAAACAGCAAAAATGCTCCTGTAAAGTTATAGAGAAATGTGTACAAAAGATTGTGTGCAAATTTGGAACACTTCTGACAGTAACTTTCTGAGATCTACTCAATATAGTGTTGCAACCTGGTCAGATAAACAATTCTGAGAAAACTGCAAAGAGAGATAATTTTTGTTGAAGATTTTCCTACATTGCTGCCTCTCTTAAATGCGTTTTCCAGCTATTTATAAGTTTGATAAGGAATTAGGCTTCTAAAGATGGATCCTTGATATTGATATCTATTAAGATACTCCAAAATCCGAAAACTGATATTTTTTCAAAATTTTTACTGATCTGACCAGTGGATCCCCTTAAGCAAAACCCATGAAAGCCAAATCACCGCATGCGAAATGAAATGTCTCCGTAAAACCCTTAACATCACATGACGAGACAGGCAGAGAAATGAAGAAGTAAGAGCAGCTATCGGCACTGAGTCCTGCCTGCGTTACATAGAAAGACAGAGGATAAAATGGTTTGGCCACCTGTTACGCAGGTCACCTGACCAGCCAGCCTTGAGAGCCTACTACACCAAGACTCAGGCTATAAAGGAAGAGGAAGGCCACGCAAAAGGTGGATCGAGGGTGTCAAGGAAACCCTAAGAAAACATAACATCACAACTGAAAGAGCTGCGGAGCTGGCCTACCATAGAAAACTGCATCTCCCCTCGACGCTTAACGGCAACAGAGGATGAAAAAGTAAAAAGTAAGTAAAGTTAACATTAACAGAATCGCATAATTTCACAATTCTTTGGCTCAGTTTGCATAATTTCATAACTTTTTTTGCATAAAACCGCGGGTACAGCTTTATTTTATGTAGATCTAGGCCAAGATGTGAGAGGGTAAGTTTCCACACGAGAAGTGTTCCGTAAAAAAATTAATAATTTAAAATGCGGAAATGACGGTCATAACACAGCTCAAACACGCGCAGACTGATGCTGTTTGAGATTTTCGTCATCAGGGGGAATAACTGTTTTAATTGCTGGCATTGGTATATCGCGTAATTTACGGTAATATACAACAACATGTCTCCTTTCTTTTCTTTAGCCTTAGTCACGTTCAACGAGAGGTCGGATTCAACCAGGACAACAAGCTGGTCCCAGCAATCTCGTTGAATGCGACACCCACTGTATTAAGAATTTTTTCATAGTTGCAAGAATCGCTATCATCCCTTTTCCGTTCTCTTGCTTCAACACTGGTATCAAGAAACGTCATCGCACATGACCTGTAGTGAAATATGTGTTATCCTAGTGTCTTACAACTAATATCTCGTCCAATTAAAAATAACCAAATCCTCATGTGACTTCTAATACAATGTTACGGTAGACCAAAAAATGAACTTTCGTGTTTTGTTTGATCAAGATGACTTTTCAGTGGATATGTCCAAGTTTCAACTCCATCCCACCCTCAATTATGTTAAATTTACTTTCAGAATTCACACATGCACTATGTCTGAGTCAATTTTGACATGTCAAAAATTCTAAGATAGAAGAAAAACAACTCTATATTTGCTTTACCGCCTCGGTTTCCAGCCAAATCTAATCGGACATTCTTCCTTGACCTCATAGAAAGGCATATCATGGCAGTGTCGAGCGTTCAGCTATTGAAACGCCAAAGTAGGAACAAATTGATAGGACTTGGCACAACGCCGTTCTAGGTATCAACTGGTTAATCATATATTACCACCCAGGACCCACCTTCACATGATTAGATTGACGAAAGGTCTAGTGCTTTACTTAACTAATACTAACACTTCAGGTAACATGCCTCAATATGTCTTAATTATACCATCATTGTATGTATCACCTTGTGTAAGGGTGAGCCTTTCAACTCTTGTAACCTGATATTCTCGCTGACCAGTTGATAATGGTTGTGTTGTTTTGCTTTGTGCCCACAGAAAATTTAAATTTGAAACAACTGTGAAGAAAAATTTGATCTGATTTTTCGAGACGAGCAGTTCGACATACCCAATAGGATGTTTGTAAAATAGTGTTGTCAATACCAAGAAAATATGGCGGTTCACTCGGAGAATGGCACATTCTATGAGCAATTAGTGATTTTTTAGTTTTGTGTTCGTATGATCTGTGCCCAGCTGTATGTTGCAGAAGTGCCAAAGACTAGAGGTGTTACTAGAAAATTACATACAAAGAAAGAAAATAGGAGGGATATGAACAATAGATCTTTGATAGAAAAGAAGCAAACCACATCAGTACATCAGCCTGCCATCTACCACTAATCCTATGACTTTTTATTCCCAAGCAATAAAATCTTTGTTGTGATGGCGATCTCACTAGCTGCTTGAGCAAGCAGGACCTTAGCACAAAGGCCCACACCATCTTGTCCAAGTACAGCAGGTATGGGCAAACTATGGCCCATGGGCAAGTTCAGTTAGGCCCATGAGTCAACCAAGTAATCAATAATGAAGTCCTGAAAATTAAAATTAACAGCCAAAAGCAATAAATCTATTATTTTATCTCAATAAAATGCCCTTGAGTGACATTACTATGAACTCGATTTCAGTCTCACTTTTACCCAATTTTCACCTGCTTTGGTCTGCAATTTATTTGGAATGGCTTAATCTGGCCCGCAACTTGGACATGCTTGCCCATTCCTGGGGTACAACTACTGTCCCATCTCTACAGACACTTCAGATATAACCACACAAAAAGAATGCATGTCCAATCCCTTAACGCACTCTTAAACAATTTAAAAAAAACAAAAAGTGATTATGAATATTCCCCACAGCAAACGCATCACAAATGAATGCAAGCAAAGCAAAGGCATTCAAATAATACATATTTGGGAGTTGGACAAAAAAATTTTGTCGTGTGTTCGTCGACTGCTCCCTTAATACAATAAAGTACAAGTTCGCAGTTCGACCACCTTGGCAGCACTTTGTGCTCTCGGCCACCCTGTCTGAGAATCAATGAACAGCCTGGTCTGTGCCAGTGGCTATTGGCTGGAGACAGCTAGGATTTCCCCAGCGTCTTAACAACTAACCGGCTCAAACACAACCTCAACAATTCTTCAATGTGATGGCCAACAGTACAAAAGTGCCATATTGACAACAGAGCTGAAAAAAAATGGCAAAAGTTTTATGTAGTTTTAATAGAGGCAACTCGAGAGTAATGAGGAAGCAAATAAAGTACCATACAGTCTCAACAAGCCAACCTATCCCCCACTCTGGCTCTCCTGTCAGATTTTTGTGTCACAGCACAGAAATATTTGTTTGCTACCTCATCACTAAGCCAAACATACCACAAAAGAACTACCAGAATAAAAGATAAAAATAACAGAGGAGGCCATTTTTGAGAGCTGTGCAAATATTCTTCCTCTTTCATGACCAAATAGATTTGGGCGGGGGGGGGGTTGGTACATTTTTATTGGTTAAACTTTGGGTTACCTCAAAAGAAACTAAGACCTTTAGTAACTAGGAGCTGACAATTGGTAAGTAAACAACTATCTGTTAGAGCCATCACATGAACAATCTGAAGAAAATGTATGATTTCTCAAGGATTCTCATGTCAAGAAATGTTACAAAACGAGTCATCTTTACAATCCGGAGAGAATACCATTGTGGGTATTTCAAAAACCAGTATACAAGAAAGCTATATAACGCATCTTGTTTTCGAAAAGTAAGCGAAAAAGGTACAAAAAAAGGATTTAATATGGACACACAAGAGCTGCTTGCGCAGAACAAATGTTTGAATGCCAGAGAAAACACAATTGGGTAAGCTGCACAAGGCATATGACAAACTCCAATGTATTTTACTAGCCCTCATAATAAGGGTCAAATGGAGTCCCTCATTTTTCTTGAAACAGCTACGATATGTCACAACCAGTGAAAAGGTAAAAATGTATCCACACACTGTATCTTATTTAACTAATTAACTAATTTAGATCATTTACGAAGCAGGCTTCCCACACTGCCTGTCAGGGCCAACCTGGGATGAGAGGGTTACATCTTTTAAAAGAAAGATTGCGATTTATTCTCTCAACTCAGGATCGAACTTGGTGTAACCACCACATCACAGATGCTGGTGACTCATCCCAGTTTACTGGGAACTCAAATCTTCATCATATAATTATAATAACATAAGGCCAACACAAATCGCGACCTCAGTGCTTTCTTGTCGCATCTCCATGTTTTTAAACAGTGAAAATGTGACATCTTCTTCAGCTTACTCTTTGTTATGAACTGTTTTCACTGTTATTAAAAATGGAGATACGCCATGAAAGCACTGGGGTCGTGAAATATTAGCATAAAAATTCTGCCACTCCCAGATCTGAACAGAATTTGTCATTCTCAAGTGGATCGGTGAACGTGTCTCAAAACCTGGCAATGGATTCCTCCTTGACTAAATGTACAAAAAAATTTCATACTGTCAGAGACTTTGAAGTTTTTCATATGAACCATTAAGTTTCTACCCAAAATTGTATTTACTCATACTCCAGGACCCAAAGTTCTCAAAATTTGGGATATTAGGTTTGCTGCACAGAAATGAACAAATGTTTTGTACAGTTTTTATCAGACAGGAAGTACCAGAGAAAAGTTAAAGGCTAATCAAAACTGCTACAAAAACTAAATTCACAATGGATGTGTGTACACCAATTGTGACTGTGTTGAAGAACGCACAAAAAAAATTCTCATCTCTAAACTCTGGCAAGCAGGTACCCACATGTTCATTTAAATCCTTTTCATATTTGGGAAAGTTTTCCACTCAATGAAGTGTAAAATGTCACTGGCTGAGACCAACCCTGGCTCATTTCTGCACCAGAATTGATCTGAACCATTACTTTCAATACATACAGCAAAAAATAAAAAATAAATAACAACAAAAAACACACCCAAAAAAACACATTTGCACGAAAACACTTTTGAATACAATAAAAGACACTGTTGCTTTGATCACAACTGTCTGAAAATTATATAGTCCAGATTTTTAAAAATTACCAACTTTTTTATTCTTTTCCAAACTTTGAAACACAAAATAATTAACAAACACAAAAACTGAAGGGCAAAATGGTGATAACTGAGAAAAATTAAGTACAATTTTCTGCTTCACAAAAATTTAAATGATAATTTCCTCAGACTCAGTTATAAAATCCTTGACATAACAAAGTATAATTAATGAACAACTAAACCAATAGTTTGTCAACACAAACAAAATATGTGTCACGATGCAGTTGAATCAGGCACTCTTCAATTTTTGGGCATATGGAGTTATTTAAATCAACTTAAAGGTTATTCATTTGACTTGCTTTCGATGAAAAAATGTGTGTGTGCCTGGTGAAAGGGACCACATGTCGCATTTTGAAAAATCCCGTTTTTTGGCATTTTCTTGTACAGAATTAATTTCTGAACAATGTGCTTTTTAAATTTTGAAGATATCTTCAGTAGTTTTTTTTTAGATATGGGCGATTTTGTAAGGCAGGGTACGGAAACAAAGTTTTGAGAAAAACGGCTCTCAAGTTTCACCTTTGTCTCTGCAGAAAAAACAAAAACAGAACACCCTTTTTTCATAACAAGTCACCATTTTAGTAAAAAGGTTTTGCTGTTGCTGAAATATAATGTTAAATCATGTTCATAATTATTATTTTGTTTAAAAACTTGATACCCCCCTCCCTCCCCCTTCATCTCCTGCAACACACACACGCAAAAAAAAGTATCTTCACCACAGTAACTAGGGAACTTAACACTATCAATCATCAGGGTCAGAGGAAAACTTTTTGTTCCTTACCCACTTAACAAGATTGCCACATATCCAGATCTTAGAACCCAGACTCTCCCAGGAATAAATGAAATTTTGTTCTGTATACATGTCATTTAGAATTAAGAAAACAAAAATGCACTACAATGAGTAAGCTAGATCTAAACTAGATCTAGATCTAGGTTTATCAAGAAAGAACAGCGTAATGATAATTATTACTATTAATTATCATTATAATAAATAATTATTAGTTTGCTAAATCTAAATCCATTTCTATTATCACTGTTGTTTTTGTTGTTAATCTTTACCTGCTTCGCTCGGTTCTGCTTCAAGTGCGGGGTCTGGAACTGGCGATGGCACCACAGATCGAACTCATCTTCTTCCTCTTCTCCCAAATCGACGTCAGAAACGAAATAATCGCATATAACATCTCTAATGTCTTCTTCAGTTGCCATTCTGACATTCCAATGAGTCTAAGAGAATTGAGAAGAGACACAATTTCCTGCTCACGAATAGCAGTACTAGATCTAGATCTACTACTAACAGTACCGTGTTGTTGTGCTTCGAGACGACCTGACAACACAGTCGCTTCTCACAAACTAACTTTAAAAAGCAGCTCTGCAATAAAAGAACAGCTTCAAAGTGTTTATATTACGTCCTCAAAACAAATTCACCACCACATTGAACAGGAATTTCAAGAAATACGGTTTGCACAGGGCAGAAACAAGCGATACAAGTTTGCTCTCCAAAGAAACAAAAGGGTATGGATGCGCAAAGTTTCGCTTTGTTTACATGTTCTAGATATTCATGTGCACTACCTGCCATAGGAGAGCAGAGAGAATGACCTAAATTTTAGTATGCAATGTGATTGGGTCGACTTTATGAATGGACAAGAGAAACCATCCGCAATATTTACCCTGAAAGCCAGTTTCCTCACGCATTTTTTGGGATTATGCAATATACCTCGGGTTAAAAAACACCTTTTAAAATGTATTTTAAAGTCAAAATAACCCAAATCCTTGTAAATATCAATAAATAAATGGCTGAAGAATCCATTTTTAATGGAACTTAGTTTTTGCCAAAAATTCTATTTTCGACCTTTGAAGCCTGATATCTCGGTTTGAGAAAATGCGACATGTGGTCCCTTTCACCAGGCACACACACACAAATATCCATATATAATATCAGAAGTAAAATTAGCGAGAAAATGGCCCCCACAGTTCGGTGACTTCCATTGCTTAGGAGTCCCTTGTGCCTTGGGGGGGAGGGGGCTACACCTGAAGGCCTATCTCGTTTATTACTGGACCAAAGTTTACCTAATTCGGCACATAGAACAAGCATAGTAAAGAGTCTTAAAATCCGCAATGAAATTTGAGTTTCGTTTCCATACGGTGGCCATATTGCATTTTGTTTACATGTGTTACGAAATGAATACTGCACTTATCGCTCACTGAAATTGATTGCTTTTTTGCATGCGAGTTAAACATTAGATATATAAAAATTTGTCCGTTGTTTTTTTCCTAAACAAATTAGAATATCTATTTCATATTTCAAAAATCCAACAGACAAATTTTTTGTATTACATCTTCTCTTCATTCTGTGAAAATTTCATGAAGATTGGATGAATAATGGTGGAGTTATTCAAAAAACTATATAGAGAAAAGTTTTGAGAAAACGGCCGATAAAGAAAAATAAAATACTGACTTTATGAGGAAATGGCACAGACAAACATGCCAGGTATAGGAAAAAATACATTTTTTGGGGGGTTCATAATATGCGATGAAATAGTTGTAGGAGAGGCTGAGGAAGCTAAAAATGTCTACAACTCACAAATTCCATAATTTTGAGCTGAATCTTGACTTTGGTTAGCCTCCTCCCTTAATCAATGGGTTTTTTTTCAGTCTACACATAAAAGTGTTTTTGTATGGACATATGAGGTGTTGAGCCTCCCAACCCCACCAATAAAAGGAAAATATCCAAACTGAACGAAAAATGCAAATTTCTCAGACTTCATTATTCTGACGAGCGCCTGATTTCACCATGATGTCTCACATATAACAAATTTCAGTAAACTCCATCAGTATAACTGCTTTGAACACCTGGACTGCATGTACGGCCAATCAATCTCTGCAGTTGAGGAATTACACCAATAAACAATGTAGCCATATTGGCTGTGATCTTGAACAAATGCTTTGACACCCCTCTCCTCCAAGAATTATCACACAAAAATATATTTTAAAAATAGCATAAACAAATTCTTTTTTGTTTTCACCTTAAACCTGAATCAGTAGCAACCTACGTTCGAGTATATACATGAGTGTGTGCCTAAAGAAAGATACCAAAAGTCGCCACAGACCATTTTGAGCTACAGAGTGATAATGACAAAATAACTTTTTTGACCAAAATGTGTTTCAATTTAAAAAATGATAGTTCCACCATTTTTTTACAATGTGTTAAAAGAGTTTTCATTGATTTGACTTCTAAATATATTATTTAGAATTATTTTGAGGGTAGGGTATGTGTAGGGTATGTTTTAAAAAGAAAATGAAAACTGCTTTGAAAAGGTGGTAAAATCTATTCTCGAAGCATGTTTTCTCTTCCCAGCTATGTTTTAGCATTGAATTCTAATCATGAAATTGATTGCCAAATTGGAAATGAATTTTCCATGAATCAGAAACAATTGAATCGTTTGTTTTTTTTCCAAGTTTGTAGGTTTCTAAACTTAAAAGCTAATTTTCTCAAAATAGGGTGGGGCTGGGGGACCAGAGGGTTCTGTTTAGATTGCACTACTGTTGACGTTGACACACGTGCAGCCTTTAGCATCTGTTACAAAGAATGGAAAAAGATGTCTGCTTCCCCAGACCTAATTAAGTGGCATCTTACAACCCTAGGATTGGTGATGAGTGGTATCATACATTCCTATGATTGGCGACATCATTCCTACAGAATGATTTTCTTACCCTACCTCACAAAATGTGCTATATATATATCTCAAAAACCACTTGAGACATCTAAAAAATTAAAAAAACCACTGTGTTCAGCATTGCAAGTCCTATAAGCTTCATGGTTAAAATCCGACTTTTTGTACCTTTCTTTAGGCACACCACTAAAGCTTGATATATATATATATATGCCTTGATTTAACTTGTCACTGTACTTTAACTCTTTATCTCTGGCAAGCCGCTCTCAGCGGCTCGCGGTGGTAATCCCTCTGCCAGTGAGCGGTGACAGCGGCTCGGGCACATTCCTTTACGGCGACTTCGACATCAAATTACTTTTCGGAAATTGGAGTAAACAGGTCTTTTATACCGAAAATTCATTCATTAGATGAAGAACTATCAAAATAGGTCTGCTTGTTTCGATTTAATTACCCATTCAACGACGTTTTCGTCATTGCTCTCCTCAATACAGTGGGGTCTCACGGATCTATATCCCAGGCAAATGAAGAGAAGAAGCCAGTAGATTGCTGGTTCATGACAACTGTAGCAAGACAGTAGCCATTGATACTGCTGTGCACTTAAATCACAGCATTATTCACAGAAAGGAGTTGGGGCAAAGAGAGAAAAAGTTCTACCATCATTAGCATTTTCATTATCAGTTGGTTTTAACTTGTAATCGTCTCTATATTATAATATTACGGTTCTAAATATGATGCCAGTTTCAGAGTATTTAATGAAAGCAATGTGGCACTTCCGACCTTTGCAAAATGCATGACAAGATTAATTAGAAAAGACCTAATTTATACCAAAAAAAGACTCTGATAAGCCACTGGTGGCTGCTCTACCCAGCAACGACACAGAACTTGGTACACTGCACTAATCTCAGGGCTCAAAGCCACTGCACAAATCGGCTAATAATATCCTTCAGCAGTCGGGGAATTAAAAAGAATAAATCAGAATGCACAATAGACATCAAAGAAACAAATTTTCCTCCTGCAAGAGGAGATTAACAGTTACTTGAACAGACAGAGAAGAACATGTATGGTCTTCGAAAGAGTGAAACTCAAGTTCATCTCACCCCCCTTGCTGGCAAGCCTAAAATTCAACAAAAATGCTTGCAACTTCCAGGGGTGGATCAGGTGGTGATCGATCATGTGGAATTTACAACGTCATCCATGTGACAGAATAAAGTTAGTTAACTGTCACTCATCCAAGGTCCGATGAATCTTTTCTACTCAACATTCAGGCATAAAACACTACAAAAAGACTGCAACATTCCAACAATTGTAACAGGCTCTAGGTACATGAAAAATGGATGACAGTTAACTAAATATCACTTTCCTGTAAATGCCAATTCCCAATTGTTAAAGACGCAGGGAAGAAAAGGTCTCTTTCCCACCACAAGCGCTTGCTCCATGTAGAGTATAATAACAGGGTATCCAAAAATGGTTTGGATAAGCCGGACTTGTCCAGTGTCGAGGTCACATATGGATATGAACTGTTTTTCATCTCCATCAAATATTCCTAGCCCTCATTCAGGACAGCTGCTTGTTGGGGCTATTCTCAGTATCATCAAGCAAAATAAAATTAGATCTACCCCCCCCCCTCTCCACATGCTCCAAAACCCAATCATCCACTGTTCATGATTAACTTCAATACTTACAGATGTTGACAGTAATGTGTCTTAATCTACCAATCTTGGTAGGAAACAAGATCACTGTGCTGCCGTATCTTGTCTCCGTTTTTCGTTTGTTGTTGTTTTGTTTTTTTGTTGGGTGGGGCTGGGGCACCAGAGGGTTCTATGTTTAGATTGCACTACTGTTGACGTTGACACGCGTGCAGCCTTTAGCATGTTACAAAGAATGGAAAAAGATGTCTGCTTCCCCAGACCTAATTAAGTGGCATCTTACAACCCTAGGATTGGTGATGAGTGGTATCATACATTCTTATGATTGGCGACATCATTCCTACAGAAAATTACACAATAGGCCTACTTGAATTACAACAATGTACATTAAGATGCAATACTTTCCTTGTGGTGCCTCCTACTACGATGGGGCATAGGCAGGCTGTCTCACCATACACTACCACCCCTGGTCATAACACCAAACCTAAATAGTGGGGAACACCAGAACGAAAATTTCAAGTAAAACCAAAATACCCAATCATCCATACTTTTCATCAAAATTTGAGGAATAAAAATTTGCACTTATTTCAGGCACTGAATTTTTCCAAGTCTACATCTCCAAGTGGAAGATGACCATTTAGCAAAACGGTTTCTACTCAAAATGTGTCATGACATGGTGGAATCGGGCATTCATCAATTTTTGGGCATCTGAGGTAACTGGTATCATCTTAAAACTTGTTCATTTGACCATCTTTTAATGAAAAAATACATGTCTATCTTGAAAAATTGTCAAGATATTTGCTATTGAAGGAGGTCGGGGTCGCCTGGTTTCAGAGGTAAATTAGCGGGAAAATAGCCGACAAAATTTGGTGACCGACAAAATTTGGTGACTTCCAAAGCTTCAGTCCTTGGAAACTGAAAATTTACATTTGATGAGCCTTTAATCAACGTTCTTCAGTAAAATTCACATGGAAATGTCTTTTTCTATGGATAAAAAAGGGGTTGAGCCCCCCCCCACCCCAATTCCATTAAAATTGCAAAATGGACAGAAAAATGACAGTTTCTTTGATTTCATTATTTTGACGAGCATATGATTTCACCACGATGCCTCACATATTGAATAAAGTCAGGTCCCCCAAACCCTCGGGTGCACTAAAAATAGCTGACCAGATGGAAGTCTCCCATTGGCCTTTGCCATTTGCACCAAAAGTTGGCCACAAGACATTTGCCCACATTTCAAATAAGCTCAATGCTGTTATCACAAGCTACACAGAGGCAGTGGTTACTAGCCACAGAGACATTGCATGGGCTGAGGGTGGAGGAAAAGCACTTTATCCTTCCAGTCACCCCAGGCTAATGTTAAGAAATTACACACTATTCCAGTAGACAATGTTGTCATTAGTAGGCAGCCATGGTCAAAAGCTACACAAGTAAATCAAATGACAATCGCAGGGAAAGCAAATTTTCACACCATCAAAATGGTCTATTTATTTTACTCATCCAGCCATAAGTTTTGACTACCGAAAAAAATAGATCCGATTGCTAAAGGTGTGTGGAAAACTTTCAGTCCAAGCTGTCACTTCAAGGACAAGACACCAATATGCTCCGAGAATCTTTAAACCAGTATGCAAGACAAGTAGAAAAAAGGAGGAGTGAGCTGTGCAAATGCAGCTCAATCCAAGATGAATATAATTATCTATGGGACATTAGCAGAAAAAAACATTTGACTGATTGTTTCTGCAATACTGGCATCAACTTTGTTCCAGGGCTTTGTTTTTACCATAATTTTCCTTAAAATAGAAAGTGACATAAAGTTGGGCAAACATGGAAGTCAAAAACAGAAGTTACTGACTATTACAAGTCATTCATGCACAACCTAATTTTATCTGTCCTGCGACACTCAACTACAGGAAGGAGCAATCAAACTAACTATTTCATTCCCAACTTTTCATCACATATTACAGTATTTTTTAAATACCAGTAGAAAAAAACAAACTCTCTTTGGCTCTCCCAGAGCACATCCATCTATCCATTATATATGAAATACTATACACAGTCATAAAATCTTCACAATCCAGCAGTACTTCAGCCAAAGTCATGCAAAACCTCTACCACCCTCGCCTTCCCTGTACATGCAAACAATCAAAAGTCATCTCAGCAAAAGTGCAGAGGTCATGCATCTAGATCAACACTAGAATACACATTTCACCCAGAAAATAAATACTGATAAACACACTTATCTGGCACACTTGCATGAACATAAAGAATGGGTCATGTCAACAGTGAATTAATTTAGCATAGAACAATTTTTAATCAATCAAAAGTTTTTTTGTCACTCCAGGACATAATGCTTTCAGGCAGTATCTACATTAAAGCGTGACAAACATGCAGGCATCCACCACACGAAGACATACACACACATTCAGTCTCACCTTCGCACAAAATATGTTCAAGTATCTCAAACGCAAATACGCAAGAGGCAGACATTATGCTTTCTCCAAAAAAAATTCCCCCTTTGCCTCCCAACTATTCCCCATTCACTATATGCTCTTTTGTCTTGGAGTTGTTCAATTTGTTCTTGGCTAGCTTTGAGTCGGAATCGCTTCCGCTGTGGTGGCTCCCCGGTTGTTTCGTCCCCAGCTGGGAGGAATTTCCTCCGGCCCCTGAAGTGGCCGACGCAGTCGCAGAGCTGTTGTTGTTGCTCCCTCGAGGCCTGGGGTCCCGCGGCGGGCGCCCCTCGCGCTGCTCTTTGGGCCCGCCATCCTGCTTCAGCGAGCGATCACCACTGCCACCATTGACCGTTTGCACGCCTGGGCTGACAGAGCTCCTGCCTGCTGTTGAGACAGATCCGCTGGGGACCGGTGCAGAGTCAGCATCGCGGGGGCCAGAGTAAGCACCAGCCCCTCTGCCCTGGCGGCCTCCGCCACGGCCTCCTGAGCCACGCTCACTCCGGTAGTTAGAAATACTGGTGTCTGTCTCTGTGCCTGAATGAGTGCCATAGCTGCCTCGGGGACGGTTTTTCCTCCTTCGTCTCCGCTGGCGGTCATGTTGGTCATAATCTATAAAATGGCAATGAGGTTCTAGTTTTTTGGTTTTTTTAAGTTAGAAGAAAAAATACTACCAATTGCAACCTGACATCATATAGCAACTCACATACATCTTGTTCAACTATAAAGCAGAAGGAAACTACAGGCTGTCACTGTTAAAAAATCCTATCTCAGGATAAAAAATCCAACGTCCTAGTTTTTATTTTCTTTAAGTGGTTATACAAAAACAAGACTAACCCTTAACCAAATAGCAGCAACTTAATTGTCATTTTGGTGATAAATGAGTGAATTCATTCTTGCATTCTCAGATCAACAGAACAATGTAACAGGACTGAGTAGAAATATAATTCCAACAACAATTGGAATATTGCTTTCAAATAAAATGCTGCACATTCAGGAATTTGTGGATAAAGCTCTTGTTCTGCATATTATGATTAGAAACCTATGCTGACTTGCTTTCACATGTTTTGTGAGTGTAATTTTTATTGTCAAAACTTATTTATCTCGTCACCATCACCCATTCTGACCCTTGTAATGCATGCCCATGTTCAAAATGAATCCTTGTTTCATGTTTGAATGCATTCGTTATTTTCGTTCAAATTGATACGGTAAATTATACTTTATCTTTTGAGTGATGGCTATGCTTATATCTGCCC
>NW_004797491.1:883206-894292 GCF_000002075.1 Aplysia californica | reverse complement strand
CGTGTGCGACACTCCGCCTTTGAAGGGGTTGCACCTTCTGCAGACGAAGCAGTGGGTCTATTTATATCCCCCCGGCCCACTGGGGGTGGCTATTTGTTGTCATGTGTCGGGTCGTTTAAAACAATGAAAGGAATGAGTGGTAAGCCTCGGATCACAACGTAGAGACAAGACAGACTCATTCATTGGAATCATCCCCAGAACAGACTGCGCCTTGCATTACTGCAACACATATCACGAGGTAAAGACAAATCTCAGAGAGGACTGACCAGCCCCAAACATTAGATGAACTTAATTAAGCAATAGTAAAAAAGAATCCGGCAGCAGATTGCTCCAACAGGGGATTAACTTTTGATACATATTTTTTTGCAAAAAAGAACACTTGAATGAAAATGTTTATCCCCGTGACTTCTTCCTTGATGTATGTATTATCTTACAAAGGAATGGATTCTCTAAGGAAAATTGGTCTAGAAGTACAAAATTTGATTTCTGTGCACATTTTTTTTTTCCGTGTTCATCATAGTGTTTTTTAAATCCAGACCTAAGGGCTTGAACTCAGATTGCCGCTGGATCGGAAAAATAAAGTATAATTATAATATTTTTCCAAAGCACAAGGGGGAAGTGGATTTTGATTATATGTGCAGGTAATGATTTAGACAGTTGTTTTTTTTTAAACAGGCTCAACTGTACTTCACCAACCTGGTCCTCTCGGAGGCAGACCGCCACCTCTCCCTCTCATGCCACCTCCTCTGGCACCACGCCGGTACCCTCCTCGGCCTCCGCGACCAGTAAGTATGCTGTCTGTTAAGTACCCTGCATCACGTTTCTCCTCTTCTCCTTCAGCTGACCAATCAGCCACCATGGACGTAGGCATAGAAGGATCATCACCTGTTCGTTGGACGTACATAATAAATTTCTTATACAGAGAAGGTGCCATGGGGAATGAAAGGGCAATTGTTTGTTTGTTTTAGAAGAGGTTTTTTGGCGCTTCCAACTGCCTAAGGTCATAAGAGCGTCAAATTGTGGATGTCAACAGAGAAGTTCTTACAGAAAATAAGATTTTGCTCACCTCTCTAGCTTCAACAGCACGAGTCTGCTTCCACCTCGGAAATAGCAAGTCACAAGAGAGTGACAAACATACAAAAGAAGTAGAGGAAAACGACAATAGTAAGGATCAGGAAAGAAAAAGCAGCAGTTCCCTGTTGTAGATCAGGCACAGTTATGAGCGTGACATGAGTCAGCCCATTTACAATTCTACTATGCTTGAATGAGAAATGTCCCCCCTTTGGGAATGGCCTACAGACACTACAGTCAGTGGCACTGCCCCTGGGGGTGGGTCACAAGAGTGAGACAAACATACAAAAGAAGTAGAGGAAAATGATGATAGTAAGGATTTGGAAAGAAAAAGCAGCAGTTCCCTATTGTAGTTCAAGCACAGTTATGAGAATGACATTGTTGAATCAGCCCATTTACAATTCTACTGTGCATTACAACGAGAAATGTCCCCCCTTTGGGAATGGCCTAAAGACACTTCAGTCAGTGGCACCGCCCCGGGGGGAGGTTCGAAAGGGCAATACCAGTGATGGAGATGATAAGAGATAAATAAAAGAAGGAGAGGAAAGAGGCAGAAAAGTTTACCACTTGTGATGAGCACAAATAAAAATTCAATTTCCAAATGAGACATGCAGGTGGATTAGGTCTAATAAGTACAGAATGATCACAAAAAAAAACTTGAAAACTTTAGTTTTCTGATAATCTTGCACAAAATTTGAACTAGAATGTTGTAACTTGGTAGAGACGGGCGGGAAGCGCTTTTTCTTTCCCAAGCGAGAAGACCGAGAAGCTGACCTACTTCTAGCCGAGACCAGTCCCGGAAACGAGAAACACTTCCCGTCTCGTGTCTCGAGCAATGCTTCTCGTCTCGTGACCAATTTCTCTTCTCGGCCCGCAGTTCGAGCCGCTCGTTCAGCGAGAAGGCCGGCCGTGGCCGAGATTTCTCTTCTCGCCCCACAGAACGAGCAACTCGTTTAGCGGGAAGGCCGGTCGTTGCGGGGATCTAAACTTAGAAACTAGGCTTGCCCTGGTGCGCAGACGCAGGCGGTGAAGGAAGGTAAGGAGACGACATAGGCCTAGGCCCTGATCAACTCCCCACTCGCCTCGTCTCGCCACCCTCCCCCCTCCCTTTCAATTTCACACACAGGACGGCACGGTGATGGGTGGCACTATGTGCGTTGTCATTTCTCGCCTCTCACTCTCGTTACTGTTACTCGTTATGTCAAGCCAACGAGCAGTACCGAGCAGCAGTTTAGTGCCCAGGCAGTGACGGGAAGGGCGTTTCTCGCAGTTTCTCGCGAGCAACAAGTACTCGGCTCGTCTCGTCTCGTCTCGTGCCCGCCCCTATAATTTGGAACACATATAATTCATTCAAAAGGAATTTGTCCGACATAAAATTCATAGAGAAGAACCTAATTTTCGAAAAAAGGAAATGGCTTTTTAAAAAAAGGCATCAGTAAATGCATTTTGCACCAAATTTAAAAGATCTTAAAGTTATGAAATGGTTTTTTGGGGGGCGTTCTTCCTTTACTTTTTAACCCTATCCGTACGTTTTACTATTGTATCCATACGACGTGGGGAACTCTGTGCCACCACTTTCCAAGTGGAAATTTACTTGTAAATCCGATTCGTACTCTTTGCAAAGCAGACTTTCAAAATGATTTTGTTTTAGTAAGGTTTTACTGCGCTCGTAACTGTACAAGATCATATGAGCCCCAAGGGGCGGATGTCAACAGAGAAGTCCGAATGGGGAATCAGGCTTAATCTGCTCACCTCTCTAGCCTCAACCGCACAAAGTCTGCTTCGACTATCAAGGCACCCCGGAAATAGCAGTTCACAATAGAGTGACAAACATACACAAGAAGTGGAGGAAAAATGACGATAGTAAGGATGAGGAAAGAAAATGCAGCAGTTCCCCCTATTTTGTTTCAGCACAGTATGAGCATGACATTGATAAATCAGCCTGTTTACTATTTCACAGTGCAAAAAACCATGTTAATATCTCCCCTTTGGGAATAGGCTAAAGACACTTCAGTCAGAAGCACTGCCCTGGGGGAGGGTGTGTAGGGGACGGGGGTTGTGGGGGTTTTTGTTTTGTTTTACGGCACTCTGCTAAACTGACTTCAAAACCCCTAGCCCATACCAATAGAAACTATATTAAAATAATAATAGATAGCATTTGTATAGTGCAAATCCCCGCTCAACAGCAAGCTCTATGCGCTCCACAATCTATACTATAAAACATCTTTTCCGACATAGGGCACTGATCAGTCCTGTGCGGCTTAGGTATGACAGACAATTTTAACTAGCTTTGCTCTAAAAACACAAAATAAATCCTGATCTGGGCTTGTGCTGAGGCCAGAACATCAACTGCCAAAACCATGATTGGGTTTTTAAAAAGCATGCAAGACAAAACCGTTATAGTAAGGTTCACGGCAGAGCAAAAATTGACATTAGAAGAGAGCATTTTTTTGTACTGAGAGCTGGAGCTGAAAGGATTGTGAGAGCGCGGGATGAAGTGATGAACTAAGTATTGATTTTTTTTCTTCAAAATGCGCACTCTAATAATAAAATTAGTTTCAAGATCTTATCCTCCAGTAAGTTCAAATACATTTTTTAAAAAGATGTTTTTCTCTTTTTTTTCCCTCAAGCATAGGCCCCCTACAAGGAACATTGGGGGGTCAGGGGCGAAGCCCACAAAGAAATTGAAATTTAGAGCTTTCCCGGGGGTTAAAAATGGCATTTCTTCATAGCCACTATTCAATTTGTCATCACATCATTGACAAATCCAACCAATCTGGGAACACAAATCTTGAAAACAATCACCAACCCAGTACTCTAATTAGTCTAATGTTCCCTCATTAACGCGCTAGATTGTCGAATGTCAAAACCTAAGAGAACCACTTCCACTTATCGTTTTAATTTTAGCATCAGTTTTTTGTACCCTGACGTTTTACTGCTGACGTAGACTGTTTTCCGTCAAGCACCCCCCAAACTCAATTCTGAAGCCCACCATCATACTTTGAATGAACTTTGATAACACTAACAACCACCAGTCTCGTCTTCCTTATGTCATACCGGAGACCGTACTCAAATGCTGCGAAAGCGTGCAGGTTCACTGACTGGTCACGATCACGGGCCAGACAATCTAGAAATCGGAGGACAATAGTTTTCTTTTTCTTTCTTTCTTTTTTTTCCCATTACATTAGACAGCACGCTGAGAATATTGATTTTATCGTGTGGTGACACAGTGTTTCTAATGAACAAACTGCATGTCATAACTGTAGAATTAACGTTAAACTATCATCAAACAAATTTTAGCCAGTAACGAAAGCGAAAGTAGATTTCGATTTTCCCGAGGGAGTCTCGGTATTACACCTACACTTGCGCCTGCCACCATAGCTGCTTATTCGTGTGAAATGTACTCTCGAACCGGGGAAAGCCTAACGTCACAAACGTGACCAGTAAATCATGAGCTCAGTGGCCTTTTGGGATTTGGTTTCAAGGACTTTGTGCATTTTTTGCGGGGGAATTTACAGAATTCCCGGGTCCCGGCGATTTATATAAGCTAATATTAATATTGTCTCTCTCTCTCCATTTCCCTATACGTAGGAGTTTATATGATGATGCAGCAAATACGGATCTGTCGAAATGTACGGATTTCCGCAAAAACAGGGAAGAATTGAAAACTGCAAAACGGTTGTTTTTTTCTTCTTCTACTTGCAGCACCCATCGCAAATCCGGTAGTTTTGACCCCTTTATCGGTATGGCGGTAGAACGGGCCCAAAATCGATAACTACAGGAAAAATCGGTAGATTTAGGCAACCCTGTTAATTGTATTTAAAAAATATTTCTTTTTAGTTTTAGTAAGGTTTTACAGCACTCGCAACTGCATAAGGTCATATGAGCGCCAAGGGGTGGATGTCAACAGAGAAGTCCTTACAGGGAATCAGACTTGCTCTGGTCACCTCTCTTGCTTAAAATTACGGATCAAGCATTTACGAACTAAATCAAGTTTGAGTATAGCCTCTTCCAATGTATCGGTAATGAGCGTAATTGGTGCGGTCATGCTGCCGACATATCAGTAAAGAGCAGAGAATGAGTTAAAGGCTCAAAATAAATTTTTCAGTTTTCAAAGACTTACGCTATTGGAGTTACCAAACTTTTCGCTAGTTTCACCACTGAAACCAGGGGACCTCACTTCCTTCAATCGCAAATATCTAGACTTCTATTCAAGATAGATTTATATTTTTTCATTGAAAGCAAGACAAAGGAACAACCTTTAATATGATACCAATAACTCCATATGCCCAAAATTGACGAGCACCCGATTTCACTGCGTCGTGACACAAATGTCAGCAAAGAAACGTTCATGCTTTGTATGTGTATAGAATAAGGTTTTACGGCGCTCGCAACTGCTAAGGTCATATGAGCGCGCGAAACACAAGTTGTTCACTTTTGCAAAAGTTCACTTCACGACTGGTTAACTAATTTACTTTAAAATGCTAAAAAGTTAAAATATTTAAATTCGGTGTAAATACATTTGTGATATAAAACAACTCTTTTAAGTAACAATAAAAAATTTTAATAATATCAAATTCACTCTACAACTCGCCATAAAGGCCAATGGCCTTTATAAAATTTAAAATTCTGCTGAGAACAACGAAGGAAAAAATATCCTGCAATTTTTTGCATTTATTTTATTTCCTTCGGATCTCTCCAAAGTCTAGACATTCTGTTAAAATGTGTCTAATGGTAAAATCTGTGTCGCATCCGACACAGAACGGCTTCTCTTCTCCCTGTAGGAGGTATTTGCGGGTCAGGGCCGTGTGTCCGATGCGCAATCGAGTAAAAATGACTTTGTCTCTTCTGGAGAGGTCCGAGGGATTTCGCTGTTCTAGTTTGGGTTTTATTTCATATAGTTTATTATTTTTCTGGTTTTCCCAGTGGCTCTCCCACAGACTGGAGGGTTCATGCTTTTTCAAGACGATCAAGGAATAATGGACACATTGCTATCCTCTGGTCCACGTCAGCTTTGCCCACAGGAAAATGGTACAGTCGTAGACAAAGATCTGCTTTGAAAATGCGAACCATTGAGATGTCGGAAAGTCCAAGCTGCAAACATCGTCTACAGACATATCTCATGGTACTCATCTGCTGAATTCTGCACCCTTGTGACGTTTAAAGGGATGCGATTGGTGTGTGTTTTACCTGAAGTGGTCATTTTGTCTTGGTTTCCGTCTTCGGGACCCTCATCATCTGATTGAGGTACCCAGGCATCAGATTCTTCATCCATTGAGTCATTCAGGTCAATATCAGACTCATCTGACAACATTTTTACGCTTTTTTCCGATTTTTAGTGTAGAAACTTCACAGCTGGCCTTCTCCCAAAATCCAAAATGGCGGCGGAGAGAATGTAAACAAACGCTGATTTTCCGTGCACCAATTTTTTACAATATTTGATTATTTTTATAAAAAATATATATAGATGATTCAACCTTTTTTTTTTTGGATATAAAAAGGTATTAGAAGCCTCAAAATGTAAAAAGGAATGGATTTCTGCTGTTAGATCTACACCCGATGCTCATCGTACGAATTCGTACGATTTTCCTTTCGGTGAACTGCTGAGAGTTAATTTCAATTTTTTTCCAGGGCCTCGTCCTCCCGACCCCTTCACATTTTTTTGAAGTGCATTTGAACTTGACCTGTTTGACGCGATAGTGGAGGGGTCTTTATACATTACTTACTCACTGCCTGTAACAAAAATAGATAGGTTACAACAGGAAATATCCACCTTAACTGAAACAGGGAAAAGTATTGTGTTCGCATGGATACCTAGCCATGTGGGCATCCGAGAAAACGAGCAGGTAGATGACCTGGCGAAGAAATCCTTATTCCTTCTGTTGGGTTCAATGACGAACACTCTTCCACAGACTGACTTTAAAAATAAAGTAAAAAAGTACATCTACATTCTGTGGGAGAGCCACTGGAAAAAACAGACGGGTAACAAACTCCACAATATTAAACATAAACTGGGACCGGGAAATTCTTCGGGCCTCTCCGGAAGAGATGAAGTCATTTTTACTCGATTATGCATCGGATACACGGCCCTAACACAAATACCTCCTTCAGGGAGATGAAAAGCCGTTCTGTGTCAGATGCGACACCGATTTTACCATTAGAGACCCGAAGGAAATACTTAAAATGTCGGATGCGACACAGATTTTACCATTAGACACATTTTAACAGAATGTCTAGACTTTGGAGAGATCCGAAGGAAATATTATAAATGCAAGAAATTGCAGGATATTTTTTCCGTCGTTGTTCCCAGCAGAATTTAAAATTCTATAAAGGCCTTTATGGCGAGTTGTAGAGTGAATTTGATATTATTTAAAATTTTTATTGTTATTTAAAAGTTGTTTTAGATCACAAATGTATTTACACCGAATTTGAATATTTTAACTTTTTAGCATTTTTAAGTAAATTAGTTAGCCAGTCGTGAAGTGAACTTTCGCAGAGGTGAACAACTTTGACCAATCGTGATCAAAACAACAGGTTTGTGTTTTGTTTACGTCCTGCCTATACACAAGAAAGCCTATAAAATGTATTCTAGTGGGTATAGGCCACTGATATTGTTACCTCAAGCTTACAGAATAGTTATTTGTGGTAACCTGAAGTTGTGAAAGCATGGTTTGTATGTATGTATGTAGTATAGGGTTTTACGGCGCTCGCAACTGCTAAGGTCATATGAGCGCGCGAAACACAAGTTGTTTACTTCTGCAAAAGTTCACTCCACGATTGGTTAACTAATTGATTTTAAAATGCTAAAATTTAAAATGTTAAAATATTAAAATTTAGTGTAAATATATTTGTGATTTAAAACAACTCTTATAGGTTACAATAAAAAATTTTAAATAGTACGTTTTCATTTTTCATTTTACAACTTGCCATAAAGGCCAATGGCCTTTAGAAACTTCAAAATTCTGCTGGGAACAACGACGGAAAAAATATCTTGCAATTTCTTGCATTTATAATATTTCCTTCGGATCTCTCCAAAGTCTAGACATTCGGTTAAGATGTGTCTAATTGTAAAATCTGTGTCGCATCCGACACAGAACGGCTTCTCATCTCCCTGTAGGAGGTATTTGTGGGTCAGGGCCGTGTGTCCGATGCGCAATCGAGTAAAAATGACTTCGTCTCTTCTGGAGAGGTCCGAAGGATTTCGCTGTTCTAGTCTGGGTTTTATTTCATATAGTATATTATTTTTCTGGATTTCCCAGTGGCTCTCCCACAGACTGGAGGTGTACTTTTTTACTTTATTTCTAAACGCCGAAAATCGTGGTATTCAGGAGTTTGGTCACTTCGTTCTCGGTTGCGCACTTGACAAGGAGTGCACCACAGGGAAGTTTCTGTACACATGTGGGAATGTATCCCAAAACTTTCCATAGTGCATCTCCTGTCTTAGAGAGGTTGAGATCGGTAATTCTTTTCCGTGCGTCTTTTGTGTTGGAGATGGCCACGTACGGTTGCCTCAGAAGCTCCTTAGGAGGAGGGAGGAAAAAGGCATTGGTAAAGGTCCTTTTACCATTTTTTGAGCTTTTGCTCGGCTCGGCGGCCGCACCCGCTTCCGCGAGCCGAGACTTCTTTACGTTGGGAGCGGGGGAAGGGTCTTTTTTAGATTTGGATTCCATGAGAGTTTTCTATTTTATTCCACTCTGGGGCTCCCCGCCCGCCACGGAGCCCAACAAGGGGACACATTGCTCGGATTACCAGAGCTGTGCCAGGGCTACCCCGGAGCTATACTCTCAACGAGAAAGTACAAGACCCTCCCGTCAAGATTGACCCAGGGCTTGATGGGGTTTCAGCTCTCAACCGATTGAGTGGCATGGGCCGTGCCACCCTCCCATCTAAGAGGAAAACCTGGGCCAAAGAGGTGTGTTGGCGAGGGACAGTCCGTGGACTGATCTCACCTCAACTGCCAGATACCCGGTTTCCCTCCGCGCGGGTCGCACCTCACGGTCAACGAGGCGCCCACTCTGTGGGATGGGTGACCTCTCTTTTTGCTGCACTTGAGGTCAGCGGTGGGAGAAAAGATAGAAGAAGAAAGAAAGAAGGAAGGAGAAGAGGAAGATACACCGAAGTGGGTGTCGCACATGGATCCCAGAGGGTTGGGGTCCTTGTGCGACACTCCGCCTTTGAAGGGGTTGCACTTTCTGCAGACGAAGCAGTGGGTCTATTTATATCCCCCCGACCCACTGGGGGTTTTGTTTTTGTTTACACCTCACCCGTCTACAGTAGCCTTATTCCCTGCTAAGATTTTATCATTGTGATAATATGATAATAATGACAGAACAGCTTTGTTCAAGGTCTGCCTCTGTCTAGATCTAGATCTAGAAATAAGTGCCTATGACATAGGCCTCATCAACATGTCAACTTCGACTCCGCCGATAGCGTCCTAATCCTTTGCTTATTTTCTTCCCTCAGGAACCAGCCGCAACCTCCACGTAACCAGTCTTACGCGGACCAGGATGATGGCCCACCAGAACCACTGCCTCAGTTTAGGCCTGAACGTGCTGTTGGCCTGCATCTCCCTGACTGTATCACCCGACAGGACATCCGAAGTTTTCTGACACCAGGTGAGAGCATTATTGCACAGAGTACGAGAAATTTTTATTTTTGTAATTGCTTTCTGTTTGCCCGTACTTCACTCCGACAGGCAGGTGAGTTCACTGATTCACACGTTACACATGGGGACCTTTGTAATTCATTTGTAGAAAACACTCTTGATGCCATTATGTAGTTAGAACTGATATTGCCTTGTGGGCCATGATAGTTTTTCTCTTTTTCTGACAGTTCGATTGATGTCAGTGTTCCAAGCAGACTATCGTTTCCAAATGACTTATGTAACATGTGTCTTCTTCTTGTCTTCTTATTTCCTCAGTATTCTTCTTCAAACTGTTTTTCTGCACTGAGATGGCGAAACAGATCTGCCTATTCTCTAATGAGTACGCCCAGATGACAGGACCCATCAAACCATCTGTCTTTCGCTCCTGGGAGGATCTTGACTCTGAGATGTTCCTCAAATTCGTTGGACTGCTAATGTATATGTCTACCAAATTTAGAGCTGTACTGGTCTACAAAAACCTGTTTTCATGTACTATGGGCAAGGGCATACATGAGCAAACTAAAATTCAAACAAATTCAGTCTTTTTTGAAATTATGCAATCCAGACACTGAGCGAGATACTGATAAGCTACGGGAAGTTAGGTTTGTGCATAATTTTTTTAGTATGAAATGCATGAAGTATTGGCAACCTAACCAGTGTGTTAGCATAGATGAGAGGATGGTTCAAAATAAGGGGAGATACAGTTTCAGGCAATACATAAAGGATAAGCCAACTAAATGGGGGATGAAGTTATGGGTGGTTGCATATTCGATGAATGGGTACACATACAATTATGAAGTTTACACAGGGAAGGATGGGGGCACTCGCTCAGAGTTTGGATTGGCCTATGATGTAGTTATGAAGGTATGTAAAAGTCGTTTTAATCAGGGTTATAAGATCTTCATGGATAATTTTTATTCTTCCTTTCAGTTGTTTTCTTCTTTGTGGGAAAAAAGACAATGGCATGCGGAACGATTTAGTAAATCGTAGAGGCTTTCCCGATGACTTGAAAGATGTTAAAACATTTAATAAGCAAACAGAGAGGGGAGGGATGAGGTGGTTTAGGAGGGGCTGCATTGGCATAGTTCAGTGGAAAGATAATAAAATGGTAAGGCCGGTCCCAGACTGGCTCTGTAGGGCTGACCTGTAGGTGGCCTGGCGCATGCCGTGTGCGTGTTAGCACAGCCGCACTGTGGGTTGGTGCCTGTGTCTCAGCGAGCGCGAGGCACACTCGCTGTGTGTCAGCACAGCCGCAGGGGGTGTAGTGTGTTGACGTGTGTAGGTGTGCAACTGACGGGTTTGCCTTGCTATATTTAGGTACTGTGTAATCCAAGACCAATTGTACCAAGACGTCATGTGCCAAGTGCAGCC
>NW_004797491.1:882205-883106 GCF_000002075.1 Aplysia californica | reverse complement strand
GGCTGCACTTGGCACATGACGTCTTGGTACAATTGGTCTTGGATTACACAGTACCTAAATATAGCAAGGCAAACCCGTCAGTTGCACACCTACACACGTCAACACACTACACCCCCTGCGGCTGTGCTGACACACAGCGAGTGTGCCTCGCGCTCGCTGAGACACAGGCACCAACCCACAGTGCGGCTGTGCTAACACGCACACGGCATGCGCCAGGCCACCTACAGGTCAGCCCTACAGAGCCAGTCTGGGACCGGCCTTAACCTCATCACAACAATGTATAAGAGTTTAACTGATAGAATTTTCTGTAGTCGTTCTAAAACCAATGGTACTGTTCGTGAGATACATGTCAGACAGCCTAAAGTGGTGAAAGAGTATAAGGAATTTATGGCGGGTGTGGATCGTTCAGATCAAATGATACGTAAATATAAAGTTCTCAGAAAAACTTCGAAGTACTGGAAGACCCTTTTTTATCACTTTATTGACATTGCTAGAGTGAATGCCTTTGTTTTGTTTCAAGAAGTTTCGACCCGCGCATGAAAATGAAATTCTAGAACTGAAGAGGCCGAAAAAGTATGGACAATTAGATTTTACAATAGAATTAATGAAAGAATTGGGAGGTATTAGAGATGACATGGAAGTTCCATTGTACATTTTTAAAAAAGAAGAAATTGAAGAGCCTCGCGTTGTTCCAGACTTTACAGAAATTCGTAGAAATTGTGTTAGATGCTACAGATTACTAAAAAAGGAATTAAAAACAAGTCAGGTGTGTTACATGTGATAAATATTTTTGTTTCAATAAAAATAGAAACTGTTTGCTTGCAGAGCATACTGTAGAATAGTCTTTTGTCACTTACTACAATTATTGGACAGTTGAGTAGAAAAATGTTTTTTGTTTTAG
>NW_004797491.1:846134-881731 GCF_000002075.1 Aplysia californica | reverse complement strand
TTGTCCATGAAAATCTCTGTTGGTATTGGTATTTTGTATGAATACAGTGTGTTCTTGTCATTTTGAAATATTTGGTATTGCCTTGTCTGTTTTGAGCGCAATTTTTCTGGACGGAAATTGACTGGAAAGCCATTGATGTCTATTTTTTCTATGTCGCGTCGTCATTTCTTCGTGAAACATGATAAATGTATCTTTTGTTAAAAACCTTGTAACTTTTTTATCCTTTTTTCAATATGCATGAAATTTGGACATACATTGCAAAATTGGAAGTGCTTTTACTCCATAATAAACTTTTTGGGGTATCTTATAAAACTTTTTTTTTTTCTTTCTTGGTGACTGTTACATGTTGGGAAATTTTATCTTTTTTTCCCCGGTCCCTCCCTCTAATAACAGAGCACTACATAGACAACAGTGGTCATATCATGATGAAAGTACCTTCATTTGATAGGAAATTCAATTTCCTTTCCAATGGTATGTAATTTGACACACTTTCTGTGGTATTTTATATTCTATGGTAAATCAAACTAACCATGAGTGCTGTGAAGGCGAAAATGGTCAAAATACCAAGAACTGCTGAGAGTTAAAGAGCTTTCTGAGGGTTGAAAATGGCATTCACCTCTCCTTTGCCACAATTCAATTTGTCATCACACATTTGACAGTACCAGACTGCCACATTAGGAAATCTAAAAATCAGGATCTCAGGGGAAAGAAATCGGGATTTGGTGAAAAAAATCGGGGAAAAATCGGGATCAACATCAAGGTCACTGCCAAGCTGACAAAAAATGTTTCCAGGGATTTCCATAAATATATCCATGTATATTATACATGTATATGAACTATGTGTTTGTAAGCATGTGCGCGCACTTTATCATTATTCTTTAAATTCCTTAAGAATCCCCTCAAGCACTCTACCCAGTCCAAGTGTTAAACACCCCCCCCCCCTCCAATAAGCCCCGAAAGACACTACAACCAGTGTGCGTGAGCTTAAGTTGACCCTGTTAACGGACGGACCCCGACACATACGGAACTTACAGGCCGAAGTCATGTCATGTGACGCCAACGCGTTATTGAAACTTTAACTTTCTCAAATCTGCCCTAGAATCCTCATAACGGTACAGATCAATTCTCAAGACCAAGACAAGTTTGAGAAAGTTTTGCTCTGATACAGATTTTCTTAAGAACTATATTCACAATTCAGTTTTCAAGACAAATGCACAGATTTTTTTCCTGCCTCAACACAAACCCGAAGATATACACTAAGAAAGAATGAACAAATGAAGGAGGAAGATTGCCTATTGTGAAGAGCCAGATTTTAGCTGGTCTGCACATGAAAATCTATTGCCGATCGCATTGCAGAGATACAATGGTTGAGTATGCAAAATGCACAATCTAGCAGTATCTAATACAACTTATGGCTGAGTTACTGTAAATGTCCGAGACGTATATGGGCTGATCCTTCGCTATGGAATGCCGATAAGCTAACCCTATATCTTCTCTTTTTATTTAACGCGTGGAGTTGATGTGCACGGCTGTTCCACTCAGGATCGCTTAGTTGCCGGCCGACCTGACCTCCGAGACGAGGTCACGCTACCTGCGGGCGCTCGGCCTCGCGGTCAGCGGCTCCCCCCCATGTTATGTTTTGTACACATAAAACAACACCAGTTCTTATGAAAGCCGAGAAAGTCAATGAAACAACAACCAAATGATCACATGAAGACGAAGGTGTCGTTTACGACAGTATAATTTTTATCACGGAGAAGTAAAAGAAAGTGTTGTTAAAAAGAGGGGGAATGTGGCGTTCGCAATTGATTGGTTATTACAAACAAACATGTTGTTTTTTTTAATAATTAAAAATACACGGATCGACAGATTGTTACAGTCTTGATTTTCAGCTCACAGTCAGACTTTGAACTTTCAAACACACTTACGTTTATGAGGTAGGACCAAAATGTCTTGTTGCTATTGTTGATTAATGCACACAGTCTTGTCAATGAGTGGGAAAGCACTTTTACTTCTACCAGCAACCGACTGCCTGACTTTGTTAATTATATTTGTTCTTCGTTTTCTTGTCGGTGAGCTTGCTAAGTCAGATGATATTCTGTGTGTGACTATCCTTTGAAACACTAATGGCTGTCCTTTTGTTTTGAACCTCAACTGTCCTTTCGTCAGAGATGTGTTAAGCTTTCGTCTGATCAGATGTGTAGGTCTAGCAACTTTTTCTTCTAACGGCGTGAGTAGCTCTGTGTCCGATTTCAAAAGTGTTGACTCTAATGTCGTTTCATGTTTGACTAATGGGGAGCTGGTACTGTCTGTGAACTGTTTCGTCTTCGTTTTAGGTGTGGATGTCAAAATATGAGTATCTGGTGAAATTTAAAATGAGTCTTCGTCTGTATGTGTAAATGTGCTGTCAATGGATTGAGTGGTAAAGGGCTGAGCACCATCGCCTGTACTTACAGAGGAAACATCTGGGGCGGGGGTATCCGTTATGCTCGCAGACTCCACTCCCATACGAGCGGGGGACGGACAAGGCAACTTGTGTCCTTCCGTAAGCAAAGGAATGCGTTCTTGAATGCACCCTTTGCTAAGTTTAACACAGCGAGCAGACACAGAGCACTGGTTAATGTTTATGCTTGCGTCGTAAGCGGACCAAACATAGGCACTGTCTTCTACACATTTCTGTGCGGACTTCAAAGCCGCATTTGTAATTTGCTTCCGCAGTGCGTATATTCGCGAGCCACATTTCCTGCACTGAGTGTTGGAATGCTTGTCGCTGTGTCGTTGTCAATGTTCAGTCTATAATATTGCAATAAGACTTAAAGTTTTTCCACAAAAATCGACGCTGCTTAGAAACTTTAGTTTTTAAACTTCTTCCACCAGAAGTACGACACTACTTGTTTAAATTCTCAAAGTGGATGTTATAAAAGTGTTCCATCTGTGATGTTAAAAGTCTCTATAATTATAAACACACAAGAAAGTCAGACGGCAAGTTCTCGCTTCACAGCGTTTTTCTTTGCACCGAGCGTTGCACTAGACTAGTCACATAAAGTGCGCTAGTTCATGGAAATTTAGCTCCTACCCTGAGATTTTTCACCACAATGGAGAGAATAGATTTATAATAAGAAATATGAAGGTTAAACCAAAATTGTCGGTTCGAATTATTAAAATTCTCTTTTAAATCCAAAAACTTCAATAACACAGAGCTGTACAATAGTGGTAGTATATAGGTATCCCAACGGAGTATAAAACGAGATAGAAACTGGTTTCAAACTACGGGTTATAGAGGAGATGCTGAGCTTTTATTTGGTATACAACATTCCTAGGTTTACGGGATGGAGAAAGGGAGTACTATGCTGTAAATTCCAGATAATTTCTGGAAATTGTACCCTTTCCGCGCGGAGCGGTCAGATCTAGGGATAGGCCGGTGAAAGTGGCGTAACACGTCGAGATTTATTACCTTCCGCGAGGGGTCACAGGTGTCAGAAGGGTCAGACGGGCTTCAACTAAGTGCGCCGCTCGGAGAGTGAAACTGAACAGCCGTGTGTGATGATGCGGCCGAATGTACGGATTTCCGCAAAAACAGGAAAGATTGGAAGCACTGCAGAAGAGGTAACTACCGGAAAAATCGGTAGATTTAGGCAACCCTGAGAAAGATTATCTATCGTGAGTAGACAGATTTTAGCCGATATGCACGCGAAAAACTATTGTCGACCGAACGGCACAGATAGACAATGGTAGAGTGTACGAAATGCGTAGTCTGGCAGTAATAGTAATACAATATATTGCCGAGAGTTGCCGTAAATATCAAGTTATAGGGGTAAGTGCTGATATATCGATCTCTCTCTCTCTGAGTTGATAGGATGATGCGGCAAGTATTGAACTTACGGAATGTATGGATTTCCGCAAAAACAAGTCAGATAGGAAGCACTGCAGAACTTTTTTTTTTTCCTTTTTCTTCTTTCGGCACCCATCGCAAATCCGGCAGTAAAACATGCCCAAAATCGGTAACTACTGGGAAAAATCGGTAGATTTAGGCAGCCCTGCAAAAACTAATCCAGACCAAACTCTTACAGAGTTTATTTCAACATTCCCATGCTAATCAGTATGATTTTGTCAGTTGATTTTTCTATTTTGAAACAAATGCAGTCAATCACAAGGAAAAAGTAAGGAATTTACAGACAAAAACGAAATTATAATTGTTGTTACTTGGAACATAAAACAAAGATTTTACACTACTAACCTTCTGTCACATGCCACTATAACAGGAATTAGCCAAACCTGTTCCTCTGCTCTATGTTGTGATTCCTTCCGCAGCTTTGGGGCCCCGATGCGTTGGATTGGAATCTCACACTTCACGCACAACTGAACTGAGGCTCTAACTAACCTTTCTCACAACCTATACTATCAGCAGGCCTCCTCTGCCTTGATACAACTCTCTCCTCTCAAAGTCCCACCAGTAGTTACTCAGACTTTTATCAACTTGCAAACAATACTACTGAACACAGACTCACACTTTACTCACTCTCACACTTCCAGCCAAACAATACAATAGGCTAGGCCTAACCCCCTGCCACAACCAAAAACAACCAAATACACCACAATAATCTTACCGTGCCTGTCCATACCAAAACGGCGACCCCTGCCAGCACCACGACCTCCTCTTCCTCCCCGGCCTCTTCGATCTTCATAAGAATCTCTTCAGGGGTAAAAAAAAGAGATAAAAACCAAATGAAATATGGTCATATCCTGTATTGTTTCCAAACATAACACGAAAGATGAAGAAAGTTTTCGTTTTAGTAAGAGTGTTACGGCACTTGCAACACAATAAGGTCATATAAGTGCCGAAGATTAGAGATATTACAAGAGAATAACAAACACAAAATAGAAAGAGGGGAGATAAGGACGATATATGTTTGATAAGAAGGAAGAGCAAAACACACCAGAGCACCTGCCAATCACCCACAAGAAAAGAAATGCATCGAAGCAACCTGTACAGCAGGAACTCAATGACAATTAATAGTCTGAATGGCAGTTTTAAAGAAATTGGTGTCCTGTGTAAGGATCATTAATGAGTATTAACCTAATTTATCAAAGAAATGTGTTTCCGTTCGCTTTAGCAAGAGTTTTACAGCACTTGCAATACAATTAGGTCGTATAAGAGCTGAAGATTAGAGGTGTTACAAGAGAGTAACAAACATAAAAAAGAAGCAGGAGAGATAAAAACGATACATGAAGATGTTTGATAGGAAAGAAGGAGTAAACCACATCAGAGCACCTGCCAACCACTCACAGTGTTTCCTATTGTCCTCTTTTTGCACCACCTCACTGCCTGACAACAACATATAATGCTCTATTTCTTTTTTAATGTTGCTTTTCTATGACTAGCTACAACACATCAAAGAGATCTCGTCAAGGACACCACTCAATTCCTGAGTGGGGAGAAATCCTAGTTGAGTATCTCTGTCTTTCTGCTGGGATACAGTAACCATCTCTGCCCGGGTCAGCCCCGAGAGGGAGGCAGGCTCTATATTATCTAAATTGTGCTGATGGGGTCATAAAAACAACTACATCTTTAATTCCCTTGTTGCCCTATGATGTACATGCTATGTCAGGAAAATACGTAACTTTTAGCTTTGTTGCTGTACCATGAACGCCACAGAAGTTGGCAAATTTGCCTCTCCTAGTTGTCTATAAATTACAAGTGCGTCATTCTAATGACTAAGTAGTGGAAGAAAAATAAGGGTACACCCTAAAATATTGAAAAAAAAACAAAAAACTTATATTTATCAGCTTTCGAAATCGTGTAGAAAATCGTTTTAAAAAGCGTTAAAAGTTGTCAAAAAGGGAAATTATATTGCAGCCAAATCAGTTTATCATACTTGCTTGACGCGAGAATGTTTACATACTTTGTACGGATTTCCGCGAAAATAAGGTACTCGTCATTGGTATCTGTGGTTTTATGTAAAAAGTATGGGAAGCCAATATGCATTTTCTCTCACACCCTCAGTGGATATTTGTTTACTGTGTAATTTCCCTCTAAAGAATTGCCCCTCGTGCAATTAATTGACACGTCACCGATCTTACATAAGCACAAAATCTTTTTGCAAAACAGAAAGACTAGTAAGTCCAGGAAGCTTAATGGGGCTGAAACGCAAACTTCGATTAAATCTCCAAGAGTTCCAATTTAGCACCCGCTGAATGTTTTATGGTCTGAAAAGAAAACTTTGCAGTCAAACAAAGTCATAGGGAACTAAATCGCTATTTGCGTGCAAACCGAGACCCAAAGTCAGAACACAATAATGAAAGGACGAATGGACAACGACTATTCTCTGTTGTTTTTATTCAGTTGCAACTTCAAAATTTTTAAGCGGCCACCATGTTCTGTTATATAATTAGTAGTAGCATCTTTTTAAAAAAGTAAGGACATCATTGAGAGACCTCAAGATGCTTTAAAGATAGATGCCGTTCAGTATGTTGTATCCTGTCTGAAGGCAAATGAATATGAGCTGATCAATATTCGGGATCTGATCACCATTTCAGAAGACCATCTGCACGAGGTGAATGGCACAATTTATGAGGGGGAGTCAAAAAGTAATGCAAGTTGTTCGCTCTTTTGCACAATTTTGCATCAAATTTAATTTAAATTCAGCTCACGTGCTCACTTTTTAACTTAAATTGTTTAGATTTAAGTTTCTTTAACTTTGGCCTGAATGATGTTACATCAAAATGGCTACCTTCTCGAAGGTCTGTCAGAGGTAAAGAGCAGTGATTGAATTTCTTGAGAATCCACCGATAACATCCAAAATAGACTTCAAAATGTTTACAAGGACTACACTCTAGATTTTGGCACTGTATATAGGCGGATTTGACGTTCAAGCAATGAACTGGAAGAAGAGGAAGAAGAGGAAGAAGAAGAAGAAGTGACCATACGCTCGTCAGACAGGCATCGCTCCAGGGGTCAGCCAGGAAAATCATGGCAATTGTTTTTTGGGACGTTCAGAGTGTGCTTCTCACATATTTTTTTTTTACCACAGGGAGCAACTGTTAATTCTGAACCCTACATCGAAACATTGAAACGACTGAAAGCGAGAATTTGAACATGGAAAGAGTGTTTTTTCACCATGACAATGCCTGCCAGCATTCGAGTACCAGAAAAAGGGAGACAATCACCCTAAACCGGGAAAACACAGCCACACCCAACTTATTCTCCTGAATTGGTTCCTTTAGACTTCCACCTTTTCGGTCTTAGAAAAGAACCAACGAGAGGTCAACACTATGGAAACGATGGAGAAATCAAGACTGTTGTACCCCTACGACCAACCTGCTCAGTTTTACGCAGCTGGCATATGTGGACTTAGTAAAATGTGGACACTGGCTATTGAACGAAATGGAGACTATGTTTAGAATTAAAAATCTGATCCTCAGATGCTCCACTTCAATTTGAGGTATGATAGTTCCAAGTGTGTTCTTTTTTCTTTAAGTTATAAAAGAACTTGCATTACTTTTTGCAGGGCTGAGAATAGCATACCACAAAAAAGGCTGAAAACTAAGGGGTCCGAGGGCATGCCCCATTCCTAGTTTTTAAAAAAAACTAGGCATAAAATAGCTAAATCTAGTCACTTTGGAAGGGTGTGAGGACTTATTTGTTACCCTAAATTTAGAGAAAAATAAAAATAACTACCTAAATACTGTCAAAAAGAAAATAAACCATTAAAAACATTGTACATACATTATTCTTGAGATGAAAAAAAAATTTTTCACAGGGTTCACATGTCTTTGAAAGGCCATTTTCAGTGTTTTAATAATTTCGGGGAGCAAAATTTTATTTTCAATGATTTTGTTATTTGAATAAGCATGTCAATACTTTCAAGAATATGTGATGAAATAAATACATGAAAACATACCTTCTTTGTAAAAGAAAAACAACAACACGCAAGTCCTTAAGACAAAAAGAGGGAAGAAGGCGTCTTAATTCTCTTCTTACTAAATGAATGCTTGACGTGCCTTGTTCTCAAAAGAAATCCTCATTGAGTCACTTGTCTTTCTCTCAAGAAGGTTTGTCCTGGCTCGTCCGTAAAAAAGCAAACTGGCAGAAACACACTATCATCTTTTAAGTTGATGCATTTCAGTTTCCCTTTGTTTCACACTTCAGGTTTCATGAAGTGATATATGCGTGGGGGCTCTCATGGCCTAGAAGTTAAGGTGTTGGCCTCTCACTCAAAAGGTCGCGGGTTCGAATCCGGGTAGCGACAGAAAAATTTTCTTCTCTAAATTTGTCTCCTTTCGCCTCATTTCCTGCTCTCTGGCGGTGTTCTGTCTGCTTTCGTCTCCACTTTCTGCCCTCACCTCCTTTGCCCCTTCCTCTGGGCTCCTGATTCTTTCTGCAGCCTTTCTGCTGCTGCTCCTTCACTTCTTCTTACTGCAGTTTTTCAGCCACACCCCTGATCTTCTGGTAGGAAATATCTACACCAAGCCTTCTCGGTCAAGGGCGAAAAATCTCGGAGGGCCCGTGTGCAAGTTGCGCACGTTAAAGATCCCTTGGTGGTCTAAAATCGATAAGAGTAGGCTTCGGCCGCCACCCGGGCAAAAATTCAAAATTTCCTACCAACTGAAAATATTAGGTGTGTCCCGCGCGCTCATCAGCTGCGAGCGCCGTAAAACACTCTACTATAAAAAAATATATATATATGCGTGGGCCAAAGTCACCACAGTTCTCCACGTAACTACCAGTACTCGATTGTCGCAACTGATTGCGATTCTATCAGTAATGAAGAAGAAGAAAAAGTACTCGGTTGAATGGTATCGGCTGACGCGGATGCGCATGCACCTCGGTTTCGTCCAGCGAGCAAGGAGCGGACTTCCGCCTTTAGGCGGACAATTCTCGGCCCTCTTTTCGACTCACCCTTGTATATTATGGACACAATACCTGAAAAAGAAACAACTGATGGGGTGCAAGGGAAAGCATAACATAATAGCAGAGGTTGAAGGGGAGCAGGTGTTGTTACATTTAAGTAATCGGCTTCTTCAATGACACGAATACGAACATTTTATGAAAGACCAGGCAGAAGCAAATTGTCAACGCAGCTCGTCAATTAAAACAGTAAATCTACATTTGAAAAAGAAGTCTATCCATCAGTAAATCTAATTGGATATATTTATAGAGAAAAACACGCACTAACTTGGTGGCCTCTTGGAGCTGTTTCTTGAAACTGTCAATATGCACAACAATTCACATCTGAAAATAGTTGCCAGCCGACCGAAATCTATGATTGCTCCCTTATCAAAGTAGAAATTTGTGTATTTTTCCATCGCCACTTCCCCTCAAGGCTTCTTGTGCATTCACTGAACGCACTGGGACTCTGTTCCCCATACACAGAGGTTCAAAGATTTAAATTGAATGCTGCTGTTCTTCACCGGAAAATGTTCATGACTATAGCACACAACTGTATTCAGTTTGAGGCATTCAACTTTGACCACAACATAAGGACCCCAGATGGAGAAAGGACTTTTCATGGCATGGGGATCACATCAGGGCTCACTGTTCCAGGTGGTTCAACACAGGGCAGCCTCTGGCTTGGGGTTGCCACTGAAAATGGAACTACATTTTCTCTCATCTCAATTTTGTACTCTTTCTTTAGCTTTCCAAGGCCAGTGAATAATTCTGGAAATTCTTTCTTGAAATCAGATTCAAGTTTCAAAACATTAATTCTCTTAAAATGGTCCAGTTCTTCTATTGCAGGTTTCCAAAGTAGTGGTTGTGGAAGATTTTCCAACACATAGATCTTCTGTTTGACACAATTTCCAGCGTCCATTTCAATTTGTCCTCGGAATTCTCCAACAATCCTGACTTGTTCACCTGATGGTCCGTACAGCAGACCTGCCACTCTATGAAATCTAAAAATCAGGATTTTAGAGTTTAAAAAATCAGGATCTAGTGAAAAAAAATCGGGATCAACGGCAAATCAGTCATAAAGGGCACTGGGGAAAAGGGGGCAGGGGTGGTCCCGTTCTTTATGAGGCGAGTATGCAAGACAAAGCTTTTTGAAAACTGAAAGACAGCATTATTATATGTACTCGAATCGGAGTTGGATAGACTGGGGGAGCACAGGTTGCACTAAACCTGAAACTCTCGCAGTCTTGAAAATAGCTGACACATAACTCCAATCATCCAGGAAAAAAGTCTGCGTTTTCATACAGTAACAACGTTTGACTTCCATCGCATACATACACTCAAGGTACACCCCCACCCCACCCCCACTGGGTTTTAGAGTACTGGGTTGGTTTTCTAAGTTTATTTACTTGTGGTTCAGTAGATATTGCATGAAGCTGTGTTTTAGCTTTTTCCTGTGCTCTGCAAATGTCCAAAGCTTCACCCAGGGAGAGCTTCTTCAGTTCTAGAAGCTTTTCTCTGATGTTGTCATTTTGTATTCCAATGACAAGCCCATCTTTTATCATTTGATCTTCGACGAAATTGTAGAGTTTTGCCAGTTGGCGCAACTCTGTGATATATGAACCAACAGTTTCGTGCTGTTTCTTGTTCCTCTTGTGGAATTTGTATGATTCGAAGGTCTCTTTGACTTCGCCAATGTAATACTCATCGAAAGATTTGATTATCTGATCTAGATCTTCTCTCTCCTCCTCTGAGAGCCTCATTCCATCGAGCGCGTAGAGCGCCTCGTCTACCATGCAGGTCATAATGACTGCAACTCTAAACTCCATTGGCTCTTCTCTTAGTCTTGGAGCAATTTGATAATTATTCCACTGCCTCTTGAATTCCAACCAGTTCTGGTGAATTTCTGTTGCATTGGAGAAGTCCAATTTTGTAGGGGGTGGCAAATTTGCTGTGAATCGTTTTTATTTTGCCATAGTCAGTGTAGACTCGACTCTAGATCTAAAATCTAGACTTTTTAAAAAAAGTTATATTAGAGGTTTAACGGCACTCGCAACTGCATAAGGTCATATGAGCGCCATCTAGACTCTAGGTTCTATTCGTCTATACGGACGACTCAGCATTCAAAGGCACAACCAAAGCTGGATATGGAATACTAATACAGTACCCAGATGGAAGTTCCAATGAGATCTCAGCAGCATGTGAAGAGAAATGCAGCGACTACGATGCAGACATGATGGCAATTGAAACAGCACTGTACCATCTCCGTACAGTTTTTGACACTCATCCTGGTAAAGCACAGAGCATTGTGATTTTCACTGACTCACTATCAGAATTACAAGCCATAGAAAATGACCATCATCTAAATCAAGATTTGACCCATATACTGTTTGGATCCCATCATCTGATAACATTCTGGGGCATCAACCTAGTAATGCAGTGGGTCCCCGGACACTCAGACATACCTGGAAATGACAGAGCAGACACACTTGCCAAACAGGGATCTAGACAGGTACAACCCAACATTCCAACTTCATACAACACTGCAAAACAAATCATCAAAAGCAACAACAAACAAGATTGGATGAACAGATGGGCAGGCAGAGCAGTTTTCAAACATATGACCACAACAAAAAGGAATGACAATATCAACCACATACAGAGAAAGAATCAGACCACAATCTTCCGCCTACGAACAGAACATATACAGCTCAACTTCCACCTGAACAGAATAAACCCGGAACTTCCCCCAATATGCCCCTTGTGTGACTAGGTCATATTCCAGTCACACTCAACATATTCATATATATTTTCTCTCTATATATAAATATATACATAGTGTGTGTGTGTGTGTGTGTGTGTGTGTGTGTGTGTGTGTGTGTGTGTGTGTGTGTGTGTGTGTGTGTGTGTGTGTGTGTGTGTGTGTGTGTGTGTGTATTACACATATAAATAAAAGAGTGCGGTCTCTGGATATTTTAGTAATGCACGAGTTCTGACATTGTCAATTTCATTTGTCATTTTCACACAAATGATTGTAATAATATTATAATATGGTGCGACTCCAAAATCGGGAAATCATGACTGTTATCGGGATGTCGGGAGCAGCACATTTGATTCAGGAAATTCCCGACAAAATCGGGAAGGTTGGCAGAAAAGAACAGGCTTGGACAGGTGGTGGTTAAGGCAGGTTTGACAGTATTCTGTCCGACAACAATGACTTGTTGCCAGAGCCTAGGGATCACTTACTGGTATCCCCATCTTCGTTCACGAGGCGGAGGGAAGTAGGAACCGGGCTGGGGTCCTGATAATGACTTGAGCTGCTGATCAATTTCCAGTTTGGCTTGCCGCAACTGCTCCACTTCCTAGTCCAGACAAACAGAGAGATTTGCTTTAGTAAAAAACACACAGACAATAACAACTGACACTCTGTGCCTGGAAACAGCTAGAAAGATGAGCAGAAACAACAGAGGGAAACAACGCATGGCACACGAAAACAACAAAAAACCTGCTCCATATCTCAATGTTTTTCATTACACATGACAAACTGATTATATTTATGTTCCTTCAAAGCCCATGATGCCTGAAGTTATTAGAGTTTCTATGAGCCATGGCATCTCTTTTTTAACTCTTTTCCTACGTGGCCTCGCTGGATCGAGAGGGGCTCGTTCTCTATTCCATTCCAGCAGTAAAAAGGCATGAAATTCTCGGCCGATCCATGTTTTCGAAATAATAGCTGTTAGCGGATATGAAAGAAAATATAGCACTGGCAGACGATTTTTAGTCATTACAGCGTTTTTTTCTGTCCCCTTCGAAATGTAAAAATGAAAAGAAAAGTGCTCCCCTGACTTCAGTATATGTCTCATATTTCCACTTCTGTAACAATTCTGTCATAGGTAAACAGACATAACCTTCAGTATTTCTTTGCATTACTTGAGGCAACCTACCTGGGGAGTTTGAATGATGTCATTGTTGTACTTTTTTAGTTATGACCTTTCAAAGCTGGAAAATTGATTTCATACGACACCTTCGATATTGCATAATCAGTTTTAGAAACCCCCAACTGATATAATAGGAATAAATCTTCAATATTGTACCACCATCTGACAGATTATTTTTTGAAGGGCCATATGATATGGTTTGTGTTTTAGTTGGATGTTTTGACATTTTCCTTAGGTGGGGTAGGGGCGTAAAAAAAGGTCAGGGAAAAGCCCTAAGCCAGTGATGGATTTTGGCCTGGGAGCATTCAGCAGCCTGTTTGAAGAGTTTGCCAACAACCTTAACACCTATTTTTCTCAACAAGATTTTGTCTTGATTGATTTCTTCCCCTACATATCTTTCTTGCTGGCAATGTTTAACTCATTCGCTACGCCAAACCGTGGCAGCGGTCGGCTAAAGTGACTTCGCTACGGAAAGCTGCCCCCGACGGCTTGAGACCTATAATTCTAGCTTAGATTTTATTCCAATCCACATATCCATGTTAAAATAAAGGTTGTAATATAACATTGACTTTTCCACACAAAATTGAAAGTTTTGATTCAGTTTCGAGACACGATTTTGAAGTTTAGGCGGCTTTGTTTTATCGCAATGCCCTATCTTAGTACTTTTACACACAAAATGTACAACTGGGAATAATGAATAGAAATGGACCTTGACAGTACAGTTACCCAGCACATATATAGATCCTAATTCTCCTCCACTTTCATGTTAGAATGTTGATGTCACAACCTCGGAACACAACTTCAAATTATTTAGTAGTTTAGCATAAATTTCTTTCATTGCCGCCATTATCACACTCCCCTAGAATCATCGCTCTGACAATTTCTCAAGGTCTAGACACATTTGCAAAAAAATGTTTTTCTGACACTGATTTTCTTTCTAAAATCACTTGTCAATTTACTTGATCAATGACCAGATTTTTCAAGAGCGGCTATAACCCAAAGATAAACAGAAAGAATGAGTGAATGAAAGAAAGGAAGAAATTAATACAAAAAGCTCGCTTATGGCTAGCCAGATTTTGACCAATCTGCAAGTAAAAACGTATTGCCGGCTACTGGCCACAATGAATGCATATCGAGAAAATGGTCGATCACAGGAAACGCGCAATCTGGCACGTTTCAATAACAGTAACATATTGCCAAGAGAATTACCATAAATATCCTGAACTTATACAAGACACGAAGGCAAGTACGGATCCTTTGCTACAGAATTTCTGTTGCCCTACGCTATCGCTCTTTTTTACAGATGGAGTCGAAAATTATGGAACAGCAAGTACGGTACTGTCAGAAAGTACACATTTCCGTAAAAATAAGGAAGATTGGAATCAAGGAGGCAGCTTCCACCCTACCTGTCAGGGCCAACTCATGCAGGATGGGATATAATGTTCCAGAAGAAAGACCTACATACGTCATCAAAAATTTTCCCGACATGGAAATTGAACTCAAGTCTTTTGCAGGAAATTTTACAGCAAAGCACCTAACCGCTACGCCACAGCCCCCGGTTAGCCATAGGGTAGAAGGTGCATATTCTGACACCCCTCGTGGGGTGCACTCCAAAAACAACGAACGGTGCGGAAATACTACAACTTATGCGCGCGGGTCTATTTTTAACCGGCAGCCGAACTATCTTTTTTTAACGATGTGCGTCATTTCTAAATATAGGCTAATAGTTTTCCCATAAACCCACAAGAAGTGACACCGCTCTTTCGCGCGTCCAATTTCGAACGTTTTCAAGCTCCGTGTTTCTAAAGCAGCAATATCACAAGGTGAGTAAACAAGTCCTATTTCTTGTGTAAAAGGCTGTATGTGATAAATGAATGTACTAAATGAATATTAGATTATTGAAATTGCTGTTTTCAACAAAATTTGATAGATTTTATTGCTTTAAACTGGTTAAATATCATGGGTGAAACTGACAAGAGATGGTTTAGCCTGAAAATTTTGTTGTTAGAGAACGGATAGCCTGAAAAGTTCATGGTAAAGTCACGTGGCCTGAGGGATGGAGTACGCTTCTCAATTTTCCAGGGGCATGTTACAAAACAGTGATAGCACGTGCTCTATTTAAATATAATACACACAAACAAGTACGTAGCTAACATTATATAGTATATATCCAGTCAACAAAATTTCAGTGTGGAACAGGAGTCTTGTGTGACTTATGTATTTCAGTCTGTTCTTACTTGTTAGATATTTCCTTAATTTATATTTTCCCCTCATCATTTTATATATAATATATAAACTACATTATACAAATGAATCCTGCTTTGAGCCTGTGAAAGGGCCTAGAACCAGAACATCGACTGTCAAGAACCAGTCTTGGTATCATGATTCATGTCATAAACGTGAAAGACAAAAATTATTGCTCAAACCCAAAGTAGAGTAAAAACTTGAATGGCTCAGGTAGACCTATTCAGAGCGAGAATTGTAAGGACGGAGAGAGGTCAAGATGCAGTGACACTGAAAATTTGCCAGTCTTGAACAGAAAGCTACTATCACCCATCCAATGAAACGCAAACACTTTAGTTCATCAATAACAAGGCTTACAAGGTATGACGGATCCTGATTCCACACACGGCCGGCACCAAAGCGCGCTTTGTAGAGAGCTCAAATAAAATATTTTAAACTAAAATGTGCTTCCAAATTTGTTGTCCTCTGGAGTTGCCTTCCGCACCCTCCCCACCCAGGGTATCTTTAAACTTTGAATGAACTTTGGCGACCCCAACTACCGTCGATGCTCACGGTCACAGGATTCCCTATCATGCGACGAGAACGTGCGCAGGTTCAATGACCGGTCACCATGAGGAGCCCAACAAGCTGACAATCGGACAACGCTTTTCTTCCTTTTTTCACAAGTGACGGCACATATACAAAATTTGATTTTATTTTCATGGCGACACAGTGTTTATAGTACTGGCAGACCTGTTTGTCACAAATGTTGCACTACCAGTCTATCACCGGCCAAGCTGGGTGATAACGAAAGCGAAAGTAATCTTGATATTCCCGATCGAGCCACGGTGTCACATGCTTCCGCATGCACCATAGCGGCCAGTTCGCTTAACACGTACTGTCGGACCGGGAAAAGCCGAACGAATCACAATCGCGACCGGCAAAAATTAACTTACGGACCATATTGGAATTTGTTTTCAAATATTCCAGAACTTTTTATATTTTCCCGAGTCTTCTCGACTTCTTCCGCGATTAATTTACAGATTTCCTCAAATTCCAGGGTCCCAGCGATTATTATCAAATTCCTGTCACACCGCCGGCTATGGAAGACTTACCGGGCCGATGTAGCCGGAGGGTGGCCTACGGATGAGTTCAAGTAGCCGGAAATTCCGGCAGGAGCCGGAAAACTTTCACCACTGTTAAATATGTGCTCAAAAAGAGTCCAATTTCCCCACATCAAAAAATGCCACTCTCAGAATTATGACACCCCTTCTGTCAATAATTCAACACCCCATGCTGCTATTTCGACACCCCTGGTGGTAATGTCGACACCCCCTGTGGGTTATTTCGACACTATGTCAGTAGACTCATGTTCAATACAATATATTATGTAAATGACTATGTATCCATTTATGTATTTTGTGAATTGCAGTGTGAATATTATTTTATGCTCATTTCGTGACGATGTGTAAGCGTAGTAGTAGTATAAGGTTTAACGGCGCTCGCAACTGCTAAGGTCATATGAGCGCGCGAAACACAAGTTGTTCACCTCTGCGAAAGTTCACTTCACGACTGGTAACTAATTTACTTTAAAATGCTAAAAAGTTAAAATATTCAAATTCGGTGTAAATACATTTGTGATCTAAAACAACTTTTAAGTAACAATAAAATTTTTTAATAATATCAGATTCACTTTACAACTCGCCATAAAGGCCAATGGCCTTTATAAAATTTAAAATTCTGCTGGGAACAACGACGGAGAAAATATCCTGCAATTTCTTGCATTTATAATATTTCCTTTGGATCTCTCCAAAGTCTAGACATTCTGTTAAAATGTGTCTAATGGTAAAATCTGTGTCGCATCCGACACAGAACGGCTTCTCCTCTCCCTGTAGGAGGTATTTGTGGGTCAGGGCCGTGTGTCCGATGCGCAATCGAGTAAAAATGACTTCGTCTCTTCTGGAGAGATCCGAAGGATTTCGCTGTTCTAGTCTGGGTTTAATTTCATATAATTTATTATTTTTCTGGTTTTCCCAGTGGCTCTCCCACAGACTGGAGGTGTACTTTTTGACTTTATTTCTAAAGTCAGTCTGTGGGAGAGTGTTTGTCGTTGATCCCAGCAGAAGGATGAAGCTTTCTTCGCCAGGTCGTCTACCTGCTCGTTTCCTCGGATGCCCACATGGCTGGGTATCCATGCGAACATGATGTTTTTTCCTGTTTCGGATAGTGTATGGATTTTCTGTTGTAGCCTAACTATTTTTGGGTGTAGGAGTGTGTAGTTTGTGAGTGAAGTGATGCAAGACAGAGAGTCAGAAAGGATAAGGAAAGATTTGTTAGGGGAATTTTCTACAGAGTCCAGTGCCATGTCAATGGCAGTGGCCTCCGCAGTGAAAATGGAGGCTTCAGGATGGAGTCTCCTCTGGTGTGTATTGTTGGGAGATAGGGCTGCGGCGCCCACTTCATTGTCTTTTTTGGAGCCATCCGTGAAGATGAGCTCCACACTGGGGTATTTATCTATTAGTTTTTTGTATTCTGCTTGAAAAGTTTTGGTGTTTGTGCTTTCTTTGTTGTGTGTGGTCAGCTGTAAATCTACTTTTGCCTTGGTGAGGTGCCACGGAGGGAGGTCGGGGAAAAGAATTTGTTGGATGTCTTGTTTGGAAAAGTGTAAGTTTTTGAGGTCCTCGAGGATTCTGAGGCCGAAAGGTTTGATGAGTTTTTCGTTGTTTTGGAATCTGTTTCTGGTTTCTGGATTTGTTTGAAAAATGCTGTTGTGCGCTGGATTTTCCGGTGTTGAGCTCTGTTTAACTGCGTATTGTAGTGAGAGTTGTGTGCGTCTGAGTGAGAGTGGTGGTATGTTGGCCTCGGCCTGGAGGCTCTCCACCGGAGAAGTGCGGAAAGCCCCCAGAGCGAGGCGGAGTCCTTGGTTTTGTATTGGATCTAGTATTTTTAAGACGTGTGGTTTTGCCGATCCGTAGACTTGACAGCCGTAGTCAAGCCTGGACCGGACAAGGGAGATGTACAAGTAGAGAAGGTAGTAGTAGTAGTAGTATAAGGTTTTACGGCGCTCGCAACTGCTAAGGTCATATGAGCGCGCGAAACACAAGTTGTTCACCTCTGCGAAAGTTCACTTCACGACTGGTAACTAATTTACTTTAAAATGCTAAAAAGTTAAAATATTCAAATTCGGTGTAAATACATTTGTGATCTAAAACAACTTTTAAGTAACAATAAAAATTTTAAATAATATCAGATTCACTTTACAACTCGCCATAAAGGCCAATGGCCTTTATAAAATTTAAAATTCTGCTGGGAACAACGACGGAGAAAATATCCTGCAATTTCTTGCATTTATAATATTTCCTTCGGATCTCTCCAAAGTCTAGACATTCTGTTAAAATGTGTCTAATGGTAAAATCTGTGTCGCATCCGACACAGAACGGCTTCTCCTCTCCCTGCAGGAGGTATTTGTGAGTCAGGGCCGTGTGTCCGATGCGCAATCGAGTAAAAATGACTTCGTCTCTTCTGGAGAGATCCGAAGGATTTCGCTGTTCTAGTCTGGGTTTAATTTCATATAATTTATTATTTTTCTGGTTTTCCCAGTGGCTCTCCCACAGACTGGAGGTGTACTTTTTGACTTTATTTCTAAAGTCAGTCTGTGGGAGAGTGTTTGTCGTTGATCCCAGCAGAAGGATGAAGCTTTCTTCGCCAGGTCGTCTACCTGCTCGTTTCCTCGGATGCCCACATGGCTGGGTATCCATGCGAACATGATGTTTTTTCCTGTTTCGGATAGTGTATGGATTTTCTGTTGTAGCCTAACTATTTTTGGGTGTAGGAGTGTGTAGTTTGTGAGTGAAGTGATGCAAGACAGAGAGTCAGAAAGGATAAGGAAAGATTTGTTAGGGGAATTTTCTACAGAGTCCAGTGCCATGTCAATGGCAGTGGCCTCCGCAGTGAAAATGGAGGCTTCAGGATGGAGTCTCCTCTGGTGTGTATTGTTGGGAGATAGGGCTGCGGCGCCCACTTCATTGTCTTTTTTGGAGCCATCCGTGAAGATGAGCTCCACACTGGGGTATTTATCTATTAGTTTTTTGTATTCTGCTTGAAAAGTTTTGGTGTTTGTGCTTTCTTTGTTGTGTGTGGTCAGCTGTAAATCTACTTTTGCCTTGGTGAGGTGCCACGGAGGGAGGTCGGGGAAAAGAATTTGTTGGATGTCTTGTTTGGAAAAGTGTAAGTTTTTGAGGTCCTCGAGGATTCTGAGGCCGAAAGGTTTGATGAGTTTTTCGTTGTTTTGGAATCTGTTTCTGGTTTCTGGATTTGTTTGAAAAATGCTGTTGTGCGCTGGATTTTCCGGTGTTGAGCTCTGTTTAACTGCGTATTGTAGTGAGAGTTGTGTGCGTCTGAGTGAGAGTGGTGGTATGTTGGCCTCGGCCTGGAGGCTCTCCACCGGAGAAGTGCGGAAAGCCCCCAGAGCGAGGCGGAGTCCTTGGTTTTGTATTGGATCTAGTATTTTTAAGACGTGTGGTTTTGCCGATCCGTAGACTTGACAGCCGTAGTCAAGCCTGGACCGGACAAGGGAGATGTACAAGTAGAGAAGGTAGTAGTAGTAGTAGTATAAGGTTTTACGGCGCTCGCAACTGCTAAGGTCATATGAGCGCGCGAAACACAAGTTGTTCGCCTCTGCGAAAGTTCACTTCACGGCTGGTAACTAATTTACTTTAAAAAGCTAAAAAGTTAAAATATTCAAATTCGGTGTAAATACATTTGTGATCTAAAACAACTTTTAAGTAACAATAAAAATTTTTAATAATATCAGATTCACTTTACAACTCGCCATAAAGGCCAATGGCCTTTATAAAATTTAAAATTCTGCTGGGAACAACGACGGAGAAAATATCCTGCAATTTCTTGCATTTATAATATTTCCTTCGGATCTCTCCAAAGTCTAGACATTCTGTTAAAATGTGTCTAATGGTAAAATCTGTGTCGCATCCGACACAGAACGGCTTCTCCTCTCCCTGTAGTAGGTATTTGTGGGTCAGGGCCGTGTGTCCGATGCGTAATCGAGTAAAAATGACTTCGTCTCTTCTGGAGAGATCCGAAGGATTTCGCTGTTCTAGTCTGGGTTTAATTTCATATAATTTATTATTTTTCTGGTTTTCCCAGTGGCTCTCCCACAGACTGGAGGTGTACTTTTTGACTTTATTTCTAAAGTCAGTCTGTGGGAGAGTGTTTGTCGTTGATCCCAGCAGAAGGGATGAAGCTTTCTTCGCCAGGTCGTCTACCTGCTCGTTTCCTCGGATGCCCACATGGCTTGGGATCCATGCGAACATGATGTTTTTTCCTGTTTCGGATAGTGTATGGATTTTCTGTTGTAGCCTAACTATTTTTGGGTGTAGGAGTGTGTAGTTTGTGAGTGAGGTGATGCAAGACAGAGAGTCAGAAAGGATAAGGAAAGATTTGTTAGGAGAATTTTCTACAGAGTCCAGTGCCATGTCAATGGCAGTGGCCTCCGCAGTGAAAATGGAGGCTTCAGGATGGAGTCTCCTCTGGTGTGTATTGTTGGGAGATAGGGCTGCGGCGCCCACTTCATTGTCTTTTTTGGAGCCATCCGTGAAGATGAGCTCCGCACCGGGGTATTTATCTATTAGTTTTTTGTATTCTGCTTGAAAAGTTTTGGTGTTTGTGCTTTCTTTGTTGTGTGTGGTCAGCTGTAAATCTACTTTTGCCTTGGTGAGGTGCCACGGAGGGAGGTCGGGGAAAAGAATTTGTTGGATGTCTTGTTTGGAAAAGTGTAAGTTTTTGAGGTCCTCGAGGATTCTGAGGCCGAAAGGTTTGATGAGTTTTTCGTTGTTTTGGAATCTGTTTCTGGTTTCTGGATTTGTTTGAAAAATGCTGTTGTGCGCTGGATTTTCCGGTGTTGAGCTCTGTTTAACTGCGTATTGTAGTGAGAGTTGTGTGCGTCTGAGTGAGAGTGGTGGTATGTTGGCCTCGGCCTGGAGGCTCTCCACCGGAGAAGTGCGGAAAGCCCCCAGAGCGAGGCGGAGTCCTTGGTTTTGTATTGGATCTAGTATTTTTAAGACGTGTGGTTTTGCCGATCCGTAGACTTGACAGCCGTAGTCAAGCCTGGACCGGACAAGGGAGATGTACAAGTAGAGAAGGTAGTAGTAGTAGTAGTATAAGGTTTTACGGCGCTCGCAACTGCTAAGGTCATATGAGCGCGCGAAACACAAGTTGTTCGCCTCTGCGAAAGTTCACTTCACGGCTGGTAACTAATTTACTTTAAAAAGCTAAAAAGTTAAAATATTCAAATTCGGTGTAAATACATTTGTGATCTAAAACAACTTTTAAGTAACAATAAAAATTTTTAATAATATCAGATTCACTTTACAACTCGCCATAAAGGCCAATGGCCTTTATAAAATTTAAAATTCTGCTGGGAACAACGACGGAGAAAATATCCTGCAATTTCTTGCATTTATAATATTTCCTTCGGATCTCTCCAAAGTCTAGACATTCTGTTAAAATGTGTCTAATGGTAAAATCTGTGTCGCATCCGACACAGAACGGCTTCTCCTCTCCCTGTAGTAGGTATTTGTGGGTCAGGGCCGTGTGTCCGATGCGTAATCGAGTAAAAATGACTTCGTCTCTTCTGGAGAGATCCGAAGGATTTCGCTGTTCTAGTCTGGGTTTAATTTCATATAATTTATTATTTTTCTGGTTTTCCCAGTGGCTCTCCCACAGACTGGAGGTGTACTTTTTGACTTTATTTCTAAAGTCAGTCTGTGGGAGAGTGTTTGTCGTTGATCCCAGCAGAAGGGATGAAGCTTTCTTCGCCAGGTCGTCTACCTGCTCGTTTCCCCGGATGCCCACATGGCTTGGGATCCATGCGAACATGATGTTTTTTCCTGTTTCGGATAGTGTATGGATTTTCTGTTGTAGCCTAACTATTTTTGGGTGTAGGAGTGTGTAGTTTGTGAGTGAGGTGATGCAAGACAGAGAGTCAGAAAGGATAAGGAAAGATTTGTTAGGGGAATTTTCTACAGAGTCCAGTGCCATGTCAATGGCAGTGGCCTCCGCAGTGAAAATGGAGGCTTCAGGATGGAGTCTCCTCTGGTGTGTATTGTTGGGAGATAGGGCTGCGGCGCCCACTTCATTGTCTTTTTTGGAGCCATCCGTGAAGATGAGCTCCGCACCGGGGTATTTATCTATTAGTTTTTTGTATTCTGCTTGAAATGTTTTGGTGTTTGTGCTTTCTTTGTTGTGTGTGGTCAGCTGTAAATCTACTTTTGCCTTGGTGAGGTGCCACGGAGGGAGGTCGGGGAAAAGAATTTGTTGGATGTCTTGTTTGGAAAAGTGTAAGTTTTTGAGGTCCTCAAGGATTCTGAGGCCGAAAGGTTTGATGAGTTTTTCGTTGTTTTGGAATCTGTTTCTGGTTTCTGGATTTGTTTGAAAAATGCTGTTGTGCGCTGGATTTTCCGGTGTTGAGCTCTGTTTAACTGCGTATTGTAGTGAGAGTTGTGTGCGTCTGAGTGAGAGTGGTGGTATGTTGGCCTCGGCCTGGAGGCTCTCCACCGGAGAAGTGCGGAAAGCCCCCAGAGCGAGGCGGAGTCCTTGGTTTTGTATTGGATCTAGTATTTTTAAGACGTGTGGTTTTGCCGATCCGTAGACTTGACAGCCGTAGTCAAGCCTGGACCGGACAAGGGAGATGTACAAGTGAAGAAGGTGTTTTGAGTCCCCGCCCCACTCCGGATTTGATAGAATTTTCAAAGCGTTTAACGCTTTCTGGCACCTCCCACGAAGGTCTTTGATGTGTGGTATGAATGTAAGTTTTTTGTCGAAAATGACGCCGAGGAAACGAGCTTGGTCCTGGACGGGAATCCTTTCCCCGTATAGTGTCAAATCCGGCTGCAGCACACGTCTGCCTGTTCGGCAGAAGTGTACTGCAACCGTCTTTGACGGGGAGAACTTGAAACCGTTGTTGTTTGCCCACGTTTCAAGTTTTTGCAGCTGCGTTTGCAGCTGCCTTTCCATAGATCTCAAATGAGGATTTTTCGATCGGCAGCATATCAAGAAGTCGTCAACGTATAACGAGCTGTCTATGCTGTTCTGGAGGGTTTTCACTATGGAGTTAATTTTAATTTCGAAAAGGAGAGGAGAAAGGATGCTCCCCTGGGGGACTCCTTCCTCCTGTTGGTGGGGGTCTGAAAGGGAGGATCCGACACGAACCTGGAAGGAACGGTTCTTCAGGAAGTTGCCAATGAAGGCAGGGAGGTGACCGCGTATGCCGAGTGCGTGCAGGTCTTGAAGAATGCCGTACTTCCAGGTTGTGTCGAAGGCTTTTTCTAGGTCAAAAAAGATGGCGATCATGTGGCCTCCTTCAGCGAACGTCTCGCGTATAAAGGTCTCCAGGCGGACCAGGTGATCCAGAGTGGATCGAGTTTTCCTGAATCCGCACTGGAGACCGCTCAGCGAGCCCGTCGTTTCCAGAAACCACATGAGTCGCCTGTGAATCATTTTTTCAATTAGTTTGCAGAGACAGCTCGTTAGGGCTATAGGTCTGTAATTGGATGGGTGTGTGTGGTCTTTGTTAGGTTTGGGTATTGGAATGACAGTGGCGAGACGCCAAGACTCCGGAAAGGAGTGCGACCGCCACATGTCGTTGTATATGTGTAATAGGAGTGTGAGTGTTTCTGAGGGTAAGTGTCTAATGATCTTGTTGTGGATGTCATCCGGTCCCGGGGCTGTATCGCCCAGGTCCGAGATGCGCGATGTTAATTCGTCTATTGTGAAGTCTGAGTTGTAGGTTTCAGTGTTGTTTGAGTGGAAGTTTAGGTGTTGTTTTTCTCTGTTAGTTTTGACGTTTTGAAAAGTGGTGTTGTAGTTTGCTTTGGATGAGTTTTTGGCTAGAGATGTAGCTATTGTGTTTGCAATGTCTACTTGTGTTTCAGCTGTTGTTCCATCCGGCCTCTGGACGTGCCGAATGGTGTCTGTGCGTCTACCTAAGAATTTTTTAGCAATTTGGAAAACTTGATTGAGTGGTGTCTGGCTGTTGATTTTGGAGATGTATTTTTGGAATGATTGTCTTTTGCTCTCCCTGAGGCATCTACGTGCCTCAGCTCGAGCCTTTAAATAAAGTATCTTGTTTTCTATGGTGGTGTTGTTGACGGCTCTTCGATACGCTGCCTTCTTTTTCTTTACTGCGTCCTCACATTCCCAAGAGAACCAGATCTTGTTCCTCCGGGGTTTTGTTTTTGTTTTTGGAATGTGATTGTGGCATATTTCTAAGAGCTTTTCGTGAAATTTATTGTAGTTGTGGTCGAAATTGGGATTAAGAATCTTGGAACATTGATCTGCAAACCCGTCCCAGTCGGCTTTTTTGAAGTTGAAGCGTTTTGGGATCGGGTCGTTTTGGAGGCTATTGTTTTTTAGGAAAATTGGGAAATGGTCCGTACGGTCATCCAGCACAGACCACTCAAGATCTGGGACTAGTTCAGGGGTACAAAAAGTGAGGTCAAGGGATGAAGTGCCATAAGTGGCTCTGTTTCTGTAAGTTGGGGATTTATCATTTAAGAGACAGATGTTATTTTGAAATAAAAAGTTTTCTATTATTTTACCTTTCTGGTCTATAGGTTTGTCTCCCCAAAGGGGGCTGTGGGCATTGAAATCACCTAGTAAAATAAAGGGTTTTGGGAGCTGGGACTTTAAGTCATTTAGTTGGGTTATTTTGAGGGGGTAATTTGGTGGGATGTAAACTGAGCAGATCGTGATTGGTCTGTGCAGGGTGACCCGTACGGCAATAGCTTGGAGGGTCGTCTTAAGATGTACTTGTCTGTGGAGTGTGTGGTTGTCGGTGTAGATGGTGGTACCACCGGAAGCAATCTGGTTTTCCGTGTGAATGTGATGGTACGCAGTAAATCCTCTTAAGTCTATGGTTGAAGCCGGGGCGAATTTTGTTTCTTGAATACAGGCCACCCGTGGGCACAGTGTGGCCTGTAAATGTTGCAATTCTGCAATGGAAGGTCGGATTCCGCCGGCATTCCATTGCAGGACCGCCATTATGAATTTTTACTTTTTGATTTGGAGCACTTAGGCCCCGGCTTCGAAGAAGCACTCTGACTCCTCCTTACGGGGGAGGCAGAGTGTTTTCTAGGTTGCCGTCCTGGATTGGACGGCGGTCTAGTGGGGGATTTGGAGGAGTGACAGACTCCGCCCTTCCCGGGGTCAGGCCGGGGAGGGGGGTCGGAGATGTCTTCCTCCATTGGTTGGTGGTGGGGTAGGGGGGTGTCTGCTGGAGAGGGAGCAGACGGAGGGAGCTGGGAAGAGGGGGAAGGGTGCACCTCACGCTCCATCAGAGGGATGAGGCGTGAGGTGGAAGAAGAAGAAGAAGGAGGAGGAGAAGAAAAGAAGGAGAAGAAGAAGAAGGAGAAGAAGAGGAAGAAGAAGAGGAAGAAGAAGAGGAAGTGATAGAGGAGGGGGGAGGGGGAGGAGAGAGGGCAGAGTGTAAGCGTGTGCGTGTGATAAGCAAGTAGATGTGAGTGTGTGTGTGTGTGTGTGTGCGCGTATGTGTGTGTGTGTTTGGCGTACATGTGTGCGTGTTATGTGTTCGTGAGTGTGTATGTGTGTGTATGTGTATATGTGTGTGTGTGTTTGTGTGTGTATGAGTGTTTGTATTTGTGTGTGTGTGTCGCGTGCGTGAATATTGTTCGTACATGCATTTGGGCTATGTAAAGCGCCTAGAGCTGTGTTTACACAGGAGTGGGCGCTATAGAAATGATCTTCATTATTATTATATTATTATTATTACTTACATAGGCTAGGCCTAACCCAGGCCCTAGGCTATCGGTAGGCGTAGCCTTGGCTTGCCTAACCTAGCATAGGCTAGGCCTAGACCTAGCCTAGTATCGGCAGTATGCCTAGGTTTAGCCTAGTAGTAATACTAGCAGTAGTATTAGCAACAGCAGCAATGGTAGTGGTAGCAACAGCAGCAGCAGTAGCACCAACTGCTGCTGTAGTAGTATTGGGGGTAGTAAGCAGCGGCAGCAGATGTAGCAGCAGCAGCAACAGCAACAGCAGCAGCAACACCAACAAGACCAACAAGAGCAGCAACAGTAACAACAGCAGCAGTGGAAACAAATGCAGCAGCAGCAACAACAAGAACCGCAGCAGCAGCAACAACAACAGATGCAACAACAACAGATGCAACAGCACCAGCAGGAATAAATGCAACATCAGAAGCAGCATAGGAGCAGCAGCAGCAGATGACTCAGATGAGTCTACTGAACTTGAGAAGTCAAATTTGTTTGTTTTGTTTCATTTTGTTGTTGATTTTTATTTTGTTCCTTAATACTTTTATAGGGTTCTTTTGCACCTGGTAGCCTAATGATAGGAATTCAGCGAGGGCAGCATGTGTTGCACTGAATTCCAGAGTAATAAATCTTGATGATTTACGCCTTGTTTCTTGTTCAACGATTTTACTAAACTAGCACTAACTTGGGCTCTACAGTTATGGCGGTGGAGATGATGATGCGGGTGATAGGCCTAGTAACGAAGATGCTGGTGGTAGCGGTGGTGATAAAGATGATGACATGATGGTGATGGTGATGATGAAGATGGTAGGGCAATGCTGGTGCTGGTGATGATCATGATAATGAACTAATACTAATTCAGTTGTTGCAGCTGTTACTGATGTTGAGGTCACTGATGCTGCTGTCGCTGATGGTGATGCTAATGATGATAATTGTAGTGATACTAATATTGTGGAGATTTGATGATGCAGCGAAACCACAATCAGGTGAAAGGACAGGGCAATATGTTTGCCTCACTCAGTCAGTGTGTACTAACCAAACGGTCAAGACCAACTACTTTTCCTTTAATGAAATTAATGCCGTGGGTCAAGCAGAAAAGAAATGCTAATACTGAAATGCCGAGGATCGAACCCACGACCTCCTGGACCCAAGCCTAGGCCTAGGCCTAACTACAGCACTGGGCCGGTCCTGGCCTTGGGTGTCGCATTTCCCCCCAAGCGATGTCGAAGTTCCCCACGGTGGTGTCGTAATTGGAACAACCGGTGTCGAAGTTCCCCTCACAGGGGTATCGGAATTAGAACAACGGGTGTCGAAATTTTGAATTACGCACCCCACACACTTGAGAGGGTACAATCAACTTGGCAGGCACATTCACTTGTTTTTTACAACAAACAGTTTCTCAGAGGTTTCTTCACCATCTGGTGACAGAACCTCGCCGTTCAATTGATTTTATCCGACTACACAGACCAATGAACACAGCAGCAGTCTCAGACCTGCCGGAAAGGGTGTCGAAATATGCACCCTCTACCCTAGCATGAAGCAGAATTGACTACATTAATCCACAGCAGGACAGGGTGCTATCTAACCTTCCTTACTAATGTAGAAAAGTCAACTGTAAGTGACTGCCTTTCATTATTATGAACAGCAGTCACCTTACACAAGTGACCACATTCTCTAAGTCAACTCTCAGGATGGAAGAAGACATTATTGATCTCTATGAAGACCAGTAACATGAGATAGATGAAAAAAGACACACTTCTAGAATAATTCCTGATGTGGTAAACGATATCTATTAAAATAAAAAGTTCTGCAAGTTCTTTCTAAAAGGATTTTCTGTTGATCAAAGAAAAAAGCGAAAATTGTTTTCACTATGAGATATTAAATTTTCAATTGCTCGTCCTGGTAAAGACTTCGGATGGGCAGGTACCGGTACCCAGTACCGGAACTCCCGGCTCTACTGAAGAAGGTGTCAGTACCGGCACCAGGCCTCCAGTACCGGCTCTGGGAAGGAGCTGACACCAACGGGGTTTTTTTTAACACGGGAAGTGTGTAGGCCTAGGCCTAGCAGCTGAGACGCCAGATGCACAACGTAGCGGGTGACTTTGATACAGGACTTCAGATTCAAAATTGACAGTCAAAAACGAAGTTTACTTAAATTTAAATATGGCATCAAATCAGGTTCCACGCGAGCCACTTAGCTTATTTTGATACGCTGATTCCGAAAAAGAAATCAATTTTTAAGCGGCGATAATTATTTTAAAAGTTCTGCATGCAAAGTTTAATTCCGCGCGGCGGCAAACTTCAAAGGTATTTTGCGTCACAGATCGCCTCTCCAATTCTGACTGGTGTGTGCTTGTGTCGTGTGGGGGGGATGCGGGTGGCGCTGATTGTGGCGTTGACGCAAGACACGAAGTCTGTGACGTCACCTACTGGTGTCACTCCTAGTACCGGTCGGTACTGGCGGTTCTCGGCACGGGGTGTCGAGGGTTAAGACACAATGCTTAATTCTAACAGACAAAAAAGAAAGTAGGGAAAATTCTATGGCGGGGATCTAAATCAAAATTTAGTGCTCTTAGAAAGTTGACAATAGCATTTGGGAGCCAATTAGAAGAGATTGCCAGCAACCCATAATTCCTATTATTTCACCAAGATTTTGTCTTGTTTGATTTCTTCATCTAAATATCATCAGCAAGCTATTAACTAGCCAAAAATGTGGAACACTTTTTTTTAAAGGCAGTTACTTAATCTATGGTATCGAAATATTTTATCAAAATTCAAATTCTAAATGTGGAAAAAAGCAAGAAAAGATCAAGTCCATTGCCCGCAGGCCATCAAATCACAGGTATTCAAATGTACGTAGCCATCAATGCTCTACTGAGCAGCATAACTGAGAACTGAGGAGCGCTTTGTGACCACCCGATGCAATGGCTCTATGTGCCTGCCCAAAGCATAGGTCTGAGGCTGGGAGACATTTACGTTCTACTTAGATTTGCCCAGATAATATGTACACATTTTGGGCCTGCCTACTGATGGCAGTGAATGGATAATTCATTGCCTTTTCAAGACTGCTGGTGGAGATCCTCATGCTGAGCGGAAGAGGCTGAATTTATGATGGCTTATTACACGACCCATGGGTGCTCGCTCACCCAGTCACAGAAAACATAAACTAAAGGGAAAGTGTTATGGGGTCTCAAAGCTGGCTGGTTGGCTGGCTAGATAAGATTTGTAACAGTTTGCCATACCATTCTATTGATTTTTCTATGAAATGCACACATGACTTCATGCCAATAGATGCTCTTACTTCCTCATTTATTGTGATGTTGTGGTTTATAATTCGCTGTGATTACCAGACAAGTCAGAATCACGTGAAGTAAGTAAACAAACTCAGTGTAGCCTAGTGAGTGTAGGAGAATAAGGGAGCACGGGGGGTATATAAACAGACGGCGAAGGATAAACTGGCCTTCCGAGCCACGACTAAAACCTAGATCTAGTCTGAGCAGGGATCGACGCTACTGGTGGGTCGACACAGTGGACGGAGCTCCGGACCTGTACGACTCACACTCATCGTTCCCCGCTCGAAACAGTGAGTATTTGAAACCAACGTAGGAGTAGAATCTAGGATTAGATAGCACTTATATCATTTCATTACAAGCTATATCGGCCTTTATTTGACGTGTGGCGTGGGGGCCAGGCGGGATATCGTGATCGTTAAGACCTTAGGCTAAGCTAGACCTAGAATCTAGGCCTGGATTTAGATCTAGTTGTTATAGTCCAGATCTAGGGGTTTTGCAGTGATGGCTAGCAGGTCAAAAATGGCGATGGGCCCGAGTATCAGGTATGATGTGCTTAAACCGTTTACTGGGGAGGGGGACGTCGAGGCTTGGTTGCAGAAGGCAGAATTGGTGGCTAAACTGACTCATATTGAAGACGTGGCCAGTTTTATCCCATTGTACCTGGAGGGGAGCTCTAGCTGTGTATCTAGAGATGAGCGAAGAAGAGAAGGGGAGTGTAAAGCTTATCAAGAAGAACTTGAAGGAAGCGTTTTGCGACAACCAATTCGTTGATTTCGCAAAACAGCGTAAGACGAGGTGGACTGGGGAAGCGGTGGACGTATACGCCAATGAATTGAGGAGGGTAGGCAAGACTTGTGGGTTCTCAGGAGAGGGGCTGGAGCAGCTGGTGAAATTGGCTTTTGTCACTGGCTTTCCAGACAGCATAGCCTTGGAACTGCAACAGGTGGTAGGGGTGGAGTCGATGAGAGTTGCAGACATTATTGGTAGAGCTAGGGTCCTGGCAGCAAACAAGGGGGCAGTAGTGGGTGAGGGGCTTGCAGCCGCAGCGGTAGATCAGGCAAGGGGATACAAAAAAATCTGGGGGGCGGGGGATGACGCAGTACAACACCAGTCAGGTTAAGTGTTTCATTTGTGAGGGGGGTCATTTTGCTACAGAGTGCCCAGATAATTTAAGCAAGAAAAAGTCACTTGTGTGCTACAGGTGTGGTGGGGAAGGGCTTATTGCGGCGTACTGCGAGCACGCTGGAAAGGTAGTCGTGGGGGAGGAAGCTCGAGTCCTGGGGTTGACGCAGTGTGCGTTACAGGAGTAAGAGGGGTCCCAATGATCACAGTCACCGTGCAAGGTCACAGTCGACACGCATTGATAGACACGGGGTGTTTGAACACCATGATCAGGGCTGGGTTGGCCGACAGATGGACCGGAGATGCGGTGCAGGTATCAGCATTTGATGGAAGAGCCGTTGAATGCAAGGGGAGGGCGCAGATTGAGATGGAGGTAGATGGCGAAAAAGTCAGTACCATGGCAACTGTTATTGATCACATAGTCGGGGGCATAGATGTGCTGATTGGCATGGATGTAATCGGACAGCTAGGAGGGGTGACGGTGGGGCAACACAAGATCCAGTTTGGAAAACGGATGGCGTGTTAGGTTTTAGGGGTTCCAGCAGGGGAACAAACATGTCCAAGGGTAGAACTGGTCATTCATGATAAGGATTTCAATGCAAAGTTTGTTGTTGAGTCGAGACAGATGAAAGAGAGGTCGCGAGAGTCTTCTGGTAGCAAGAAGTTTGAGTCGAGGCAGCAGATGGAGGAAGTCGGTGTGTCTGGTGGGGGGGCGGCTGCCGGTGGGGACGCTGTCAAACCCTCGAGGAGACGACAGGAAGTGGATGAGGAGGGGGGAGGGGGCAAGTCGGGAACGGGGCGAGCGGGGTCGCGGATTATCCGGAAGCCCGTCATGGATGACCCAAATCTGAATCGACCGATATATTCCTCGAACGAGTTGGCGGTTCTTGGGAGGAAGAAGAGGGAAGAGGAGAGGCTGAGACAGAAGTACGTGGAGACGAAGCAAGCGTAGCACAAGACAGTTCTGAGAACTCAAAAGGAGGAGAGAGCAAGAGGGCCTCTAAGGACGGGAGAGGAGGGGAGGAGGAGGAGTCAGACTGGAAGACAAAGAGAATGGACAGAAAGAAGAAGAGCAGGAAGAGCAGAGATAAAGACAAGAAAAGGAGGAGAGATAGCAGTGACGTTGACGATGGTGAGGAGAAGAACAAAAAGAAGAATGGCGAAAATGATAAGAAAAAGTTAAAAATAGAAACGACCAAGTCTCGAGGGATGCCCAATGACGACAGAGGAGACGAGAAAGGAAGGAAAGGTTCGAATGACACCGGTGGAAAAGAGGTTGTGGTTGAAAAGGGTAGAAAAAGTCAGTGGTTGGACGAAATCGATCTGGAGAAAGAGATAGAGAGAAGGGTGCAGCAGAGGCTGAGGGAGGAGGAAGCGAGACCGAGGGAGGTTGCGGCGGCCTCTCAAGGTCAGCAGGAAGCTGTCGGGCATGAGCAAGGGGCGACGGACGGACTAGAAATGGCGACAGACGGAGAATCAATCGAAATGTTGGCGGTTGCCGCCCAAGAAGCGCACAAGGCGAGCTGCTGGAATTCTACGTCGAGGGCTAGTGGTCAGGATTCCGTAGATGTACGCGATCTCAGGGGATATAAATCGGGGGAGAAAGGAGAGAGTGAAGAGGGCCGAGAGGCTGACAGGCGTTTCCCGCAACGGGCAAGGAGGCCCCCCGTTGTGGCAGGACGATTATGTCCTGGGATAACCGTAACGCAGTGGCGGGAATGGAGGGGGGGAGGAGGATAAAGAGAGATTGGTTTGGGATGGGACGTCAGGACTCTCTTGAATATCCTCCCCTTGTTTTGTGTTTATTATTATCATGGTGGGTTAAACTGGGGTGAGTTGTGTATTCTCTTTAGGTGGGGCATTGGTTTTTATCGTATTGATCAATGAGATCAAGGGGGCGTGTGGTTTATAATTCGCTGTGATTACCAGACAAGCCAGAATCACGTGAAATAAGTAAACAAACTCAGTGTAGCCTAGTGAGTGTAGGAGAATAAGGGAGCACGGGGGGTATATAAACAGACGGCGAAGGTTAAACTGGCCTTCCGAGCCACGACTAAAACCTAGATCTAGTCTGAGCAGGGATCGACGCTACTGGTGGGTCAACACAGTGGACGGAGCTCCGGACCTGTACGACTCACACTCATCGAGATCAGATAAGCATTGTAAAACTCAAAGAAACGGTATGTTTGCCCCAGACGGGATCACACAGAGACGTGAAGTGACTGATGCGTTTGTTTTCTCCAAACATTGCACTCGCATATGAGTTCTCTAAATTTACATCACACACTGTTAAATATGCCACACTCGCCAGTGCCTTCTCTGCTCTAGCTCATAAGCTTAACATCACAATTAAACAAAAGTGTCTCAGTTTTAGCACAGGTTTTACGGCGCTCGCAACTGCATAAGGTTATATGAGCACCAGAGGATTAGAGGAGTTACAAGAGAGTAACAAACATATAAAAGAATAAGGGGAGATAAGGACGATAGATGTTTGACAGGAAAGAAGAAGCAAACCACACCAAAGCACCTGCCAACCACCCACAAAAGTGTCTTATAAAAGAAAACTTAAATGGAACGTTATTGAAAAAATGGTTTAGCTTTGACGCCCAATTGAGAGATCCCTCATAAACACTTTTATTATTTACATGTCCTGCCTTTTAGTTACGTTGTAGTGACGTTTTACGGCGCTCGCAACTGCACAAGGTCATATAAGCGCCAAGGGGTGGACGTTAACATAGAAATACAAATGGGGAATCGGGCTTACTCTGCTCACCTCTCTAGCCTCAACAGCACAAAGTCTGCTTCGACTATCACAGCACCCCGGAAATAGCAATTCACAAGAGAGTGACAAACATACAAAAGAAGTAGATGAAAAATGATGATAGTAAGGAGGAAGAAAGAAAAAGCAGCAGTTCCCCCTATTTTGTTCCGGCACAGTATGAGCATGACATTGATAAATCAGTCCATTTACAAATGTACTGTTTGTTTTAGTAGAGTTTTTACAGCGCTCGCAACTGCATAAGGTCATATGAGCGCCAAGTGGTGGATGTCAACAGAGAAGTCCATACAGGGAAGCAGGCTTACTCTGCTCACCTCTCTAGCTTCAACAGCACAAAGTCTGCTTCGCCTATCAAGGCACTCAAGGCACCTCGGAAATGGTGGGTAACAAGAGAGTGACAAACATACAAAAAAAGTAGAGGAAACTTGACAATCGTAAGAAATAAGAAAGAAAAAGTAGCAGCTCCCTGTATGCAGTTCTGGCACAGTTAAGGGGAGGTGGCTAATGAAAATGCCAAAACTCAGTTCCAACCATTTTGTAGCCACTTTGTATGCATCAATGGATACATACACTTTAAAAAAGAGGTTTTGTGAAATAAAAAATTCATTTTTTATTTTTTTGTTCTTGTGGCAGCAAAAAATGGCAATGATTCAGCAAAATTTCTTTATATTTTATAAACAGTGTTTCTACAAAACCAATAAAGATAGAAGCTTCATACTTGATATATATGTTATATATTGCTTGCTTCTCCTCCTTACAGAATCAGATTTCAAATATTTATAATACACTTTCCAAATTTTACCCTCACTTTGACCAATGTTCAGAATTCCATATTAGGCGATGCTGAAACGCAAAAATGCCAAATAACCCAAAACAGAATCAATATTCAGGAAAGGCGCTTTTTTAAGGAGGAAGGCACTTATCTTGGGAATAATGTGTGAAAATTTCAATGAAATCTGACTGTTAGTTATTGAGATACACTTTCTATAAAGTTACCAATTAGCCGAAAATGCAATTTAGAGAAAAACGCAAACAAAGTTTTCGAAACATTGTGCAATCACAACCATCTCGGTTTTCACTAAAATCCAACATTATGCAGCAACATACACCACGTTCACACAGCACAGGCTATTTAAACAGCTTTTTGACAAGTTTTTACATCAATTCCATGCCCCCCCCCAACTGTCCTCTCACAATTGAATATCCGCCCCAACAATGTAAACTCTCATTTGTCTTTCAGTTTCTGTTCTTAAATGGGAGAAGAAGTTAAAATATCTATGTATGGTAATAGGACATTCAAGGGCTTGTGTGAAAATTTCAACCAACTCTGACTGTAACTTTCTGAGATCTAATCAAAATAGTGCAGCAGATTTGGCAGAAAAGTCGTTCCGAGAAAAACGTGAATAAAGATTTTGCATGCTGAAATGCCCGTCTAAATTTATATGTTAATGTTGCCATACCGAATTGTTTAGGTAAATTGAGTTTGTTGTTAGTCTTTTCCACATTAAGAAATCTTTAAATGATTTGGCAGGTGACTGCCTTTCTTAGAATTACAATGTAGAAGAGTCGAGATTTTGTCGAGCCCCCCCAAAAAAGCTGCTACCTCCCCTTCATTTTCTTCCCATGTGTTTTGGTTTTGCAATGGCGGAATCTAAGACTATGCAACCAAGAAAGGCACACTGTAAGCTGGCACTACATGATACTATCTAGATCTGTATATTTTCTCAATTTATTTTATCCTATCTATATATTTCTGCACTGTCGCTTCTTTCAATCTTGCTTGAGGGGGTTAACCAGCTTTGGGAACACTGGTCTCCGATTTTTAAAAACCCAATAATAATAAAGTAAAAAAATTGTTTTAAATAACACTAGGCCTTACAGATTTCTATTGCTAGATCTACGCTAAACAGACTTGTTCACTGCGAACAACCGGAGAGGCTAGAGAAGCCATCAAAGCAAATTTATCCTAGATCTAGATCTAGATTCTAATTCTATAACTTTGTCGATCGAGCGCAACGTAGATCTGTAGATCTATACTTTGAATACCCCAGCCACATAATCATGGAAAGTACTGAAGGCTATTATGTATTATATGTATAATCTCAACAGTTTAGATCCTGGATTAGCTCACTCAAAACGACTAAGACTAAGACATCGAATCGAATCACGATCAGATAGACAGACGAGAGAAGACGAATAAGAAGGAGCATGTGTTCGGTAGGCCTTGTCGGGCCGAAATACTACACAAAATTGCAAATGAAGATGATAGCAACAATTATTCAGCCTGTAAACAAGATTTATTAGCGTTGAAATCGGTAACACGATAGAAAACTCTTTGAAATGCAGCGAAAACGTTCACGTCCTGTCTTGCGGCGCGCAGTGTAAACAATGGCCCGCGAGGGGAATCCCCTTCGTTGCTACCGGCTCGGCAAATGAAAATTCACGGTCCGGTCACGTGACGGAAGTGGCCAACCGGTATTTGGCACGGGATCTTCAAACATACCTATGTGGGTCCCCAGAGTAGTTCTGTACGAAAACGAAAGTGCAATA